>NC_073407.1:21955756-22075756 GCF_028641065.1 Leucoraja erinaceus
CAGATTTACCACCCTCTGACTAAAGAAATTCCTCCTCATCTCTTTCCTAAAGGTAAGCCCTATAATTCTGAGGCTATGACCTCTGGTCCTAGACTCTCCCACTTGTGGAAGCATCCTCTCCACATCCACTCTATGCAAGCCTTTCACTTCCGTCTTTACACCTGTGACATTGCTCTCAGATCCCTCAGACCGACCGCTTGGTTCTCCTGCCACTTTGCCAAGGGGTAAATTACAGAAGACAATCCTAACACTGCTCGGGGAAAAGAAGAACAAACAGAAACCCGCGCGGTCTCAAGGAGAATGTCTCCACGACACAAAGTCTACATGCAGGGTCAGCCTGAAGAATACCAGCGATATATTTTTGATTCAATGTTCTCTCAGTCCCGCGCTGAAGAGTTTCAATCTGGAGTAGGTGTAGACTGGAGTTGGATTTAAACCTGCAGCATTCTGACCCTGGCGAGAAGCAGGGCCAAGTATCCATGGAAAGATAAGAGTGATAGGTAAGTCACACACTCATCTCCCCGCTACCTTCAGGTAGAAGGTACAGGAGACTGAAGACTGCAACGACCAGGTTCAGGAATAGCTACTTCCCCACAGCCATCAGACAAAACTCTGAACATTAATAGCCCATTATCTGTTATTTGCACTTTATCAGTTTATTTATTCATGTGTGTATATATTTATATAATAGAAACATAGAAAATAGGTGCAGGAGTAGGCCATTCGGCCCTTCGAGCCTGCACCGCCATTCAATATGATCATGGCTGATCATCCAACTCAGTATCCCGTACCTGCCTTCTCTCCATACCCCCTGATCCCCTTAGCCAGAAGGGCCACATCTAACTCCCTCTTAAATATAGCCAATGAACTGGCCTCAACTACCCTCTGTGGCAGAGAGTTCCAGAGATTCACCACTCTCTGTGTGATAAAAAAGTTCTTCTCATCTCGGTTTTAAAGGATTTCCCCCTTATCCTTAAGCTGTGACCCCTTGTCCTGGACTTCCCCAACATCGGGAACAATCTTCCTGCATCTAGCCTGTCCAACCCCTTAAGAATTTTGTAAGTTTCTATAAGATCCCCTCTCAATCTCCTAAATTCTAGAGAGTATAAACCAAGTCTATCCAGTCTTTCTTCATATAAGACAGTCCTGACATCCCAGGAATCAGTCTGGTGAACCTTCTCTGCACTCCCTCTATGGCAATAATGTCCTTCCTCATGCCTTTGTCCTATCAGGGACACATGACAATAAACTCTCTTGAATCTTGGATCTTGGATCTTGAGTGAATATAACAGAGCTAGAGGGGTTTCAAATTCGCAACTGACTGTAGGTGTGAGTAAAGTGAGTCACAACCTCTTTCCACAATGGTGGAAATATCAAAGACTAGGGGACAGAGCTTGATGGTGAGAGGGGCCAAGTATAAAGGAGACGCATGGCCAAGTTTTTCTTTCACTGAGTGTGGTGGGTGCCTGGAATACACTACCAGGGGTGGTGGTAGAAATGGATACTATAGTGGCTTTTAAGAGGCTTTTAGATAGGCACGTGGACATGCAGAGAATGGAGGGATAAGGATCACGAGATTAGTTTAACCTGGCATCATGTTCGGCACAGACATTGTGGACCAGTAGGCCTGACCCTGTGCTGTACTGGACTGTCCTGTGTCTTACGTGGAGCATTTCATTTAATTTTACAATATGTTACCGTGGTAACGAGTCACATAAAATGACTAGGTCACGATTCAAGGCAGTTCAGGCAGCCCTTTATGGAAGGAGGTTAACATCTGACAAGAGCTGCAGTAGTTGTACCTTGTTGCCCCTTACCTGGGTTAAAGAGCACAATCGCTCGCAAGCAGCCCAGTTCTGTCTTGTCCATTTGCATGTCCCGCATTTTAGAAACCAACTCGGTCAGAACTCTGGGGAAAAAGGAATTAAAAGTTCGATTTAAAACTCACCTGGCTCCATAAACAATCAGGGAATCCCGATTCCTCAAAAACTCCCCTTTTACATTTCCAACGCAGAATATACAACTTTCAAATAGCCCATCTCAATATCACGGACACATGAATTCCTCATCTCCCGAACCACATCCCAAATTTGGGTGGCACTTTGGCGCAGCGGCAGAGCTGTTGGCTTTCCTGCGCCAGAGACCCGGGTTCCAATCCCGACCATGGGTGCCACCTGTACGGAGTTTGTACATTTTCCTCGTGACCTGCGTGGGTTTTCTCCGGGATCTCCGGTTTCCTCCCACGCTCCAAAGACGTACAGGTTTGTGGGTTAATTGGCTTTGGTAAAAATTGTAAATTGCCCCGAGTGTGTGTAGGATAGTGTTGGTGTGTGGGGATCGCTGGTCGGCGCGGACTCGGTGGGTCGAAGGGCTTGTCTCCGCGCTGTATCTCTAAACTAAACTAAATTCCCCATCGCCAACCTCTTGCCCTGCAAACTGCAGCTGAAGATTTTAAACATTCTTTTCCCCCCCTGCTGATACCAAGGGCCACCTCTGACCCAGCAAGACACCAGCAGCCGGGTGATTAAAGTGCCCACCTGTCAAAGATGGCTCCCACTCCCGCACTGTGCGCGCTGTTCCGATGCACGTGGAGACCGGTCGCCAGCAGAATCCCATCTTTCACAGCGATGGATCGGTGCGAGAATGAAGCGATGAGCAGCTCATTCCAGCCTGTGGACGGAACATCAGGAATCCATTGAACTTGAAGACAGACTGCAGATATCTTCCACAATGCAGGCGGCCTTTCAAAACGAATCAACCGATAAAAGCTGGGGGCGAAGTCCCAATCCTCACCATTTACAAGGCACAAGCCAAGAACACAATGGAATAGACTCCACTTCCATTAACAGTCGGGGATCTCAACTCCACCCTTGCCGTTACATTATCTCATCATTTTTAGCATTCTGAGTATCCCCCTTCACAGCCACGAATCCATGGCTGATTGCAGCCATCCCTGAAGCTGCCCACTTCCCCATCTGAGGCTGGCCCATGTTAGAGAGTGTTTACATCTCTTCCCTCAGAGATCAGCAGCAATGAACTTCGAGATACTGGTGCCAGTAGACAGAGTCCCAATTTACTCTGACCCTGGGTCTCAGCAAGTGGTGGCACCACGGAAGGAGAGACGGACGTTGCCATAGAGGGAGTACAGAGACGGTTCACCAGACTGATTCCTGGGATGTCAGGACTTTCATATGAAGAAAGACTGGATAGACTCGGCTTGTACTCGCCAGAATTTAGGAGATTGAGGGGGGATCTTATAGAAACTTACAAAATTCTTAAGGGGTTGGACAGGCTAGATGCAGGAAGATTGTTCCCGATGTTGGGGAAGTCCAGAACAAGGGGTCACAGTTTAACGATAAGAGGGAAGTCTTTTCGGACCGAGATGAGAAAATCATTTTTCACACAGTGAATCTGTGGAACTCTCTGCCACAGAAGGTAGTTGAGGCCAGTTCATTGGCTATATTTAAGAGGGAGTTAAGAGGGGATCAGTGGGTATGGAGAGAAGGCAGGTACGGGATACTGAGTTGGATGATCAGCCATGATCATATTGAATGACGGTGCAGGCTCGAAGGGCCGAATGGCCTACTGCACCTATTTTCTATGTTTCTATGATTCTATGAGAGGGGGCACTGGGAGCGAGGGAATGGAGGGAGTTCTGCTCCGTGAGAAGATACACTTCCTACACATACTATGAAGCACAGAAAAACCTTGCTGGATCACTATCCAAAGTACTACTCCGAGTCAGAACGACATCTGGAATGGACAGGGTTTTCTTAAGAGGAAAGGCTTGGTAAACTAGCTTGTAACCATTGAAATTTAGAAGAATGAAGAGGGCTTGACTGAAACATTTAAGTTCCTTGACAAGATGGATGTCAAGATGTTGCCTCTTGTGGGAGAACCTAGAACTAGGGATCACTATTTAAAAATAAGCAATTGTCCATTTAAGACAAACTAAGATGTTTTTCTCTTTCAGAGGGTGTCGAATCTTTGGAACATTCTTCCTGAAAGGACAGTGGAAGCAGATTCTTCAAATAGTTTCACTGCAACGGGAGAGGTGCACTTGATAAGCAAGGGGATGAAAGTTTATTATTGGTCAATGGAAATGCATATTTGAGGTTACTGCCAGATTAGCCATGATGTTATTAAACAGTAGAACAGGATTACTCATGTTCCTGATTCATCTGGTGTATACTTTCAAATATGCTGGAAGGGATGAAATTCCCTATCGAAACCTATCTTCTCCATAAGGCAGCTTATATGCACCTGGATAACAAAGCTTTTGGCTAATGTTTCTAAGAAATAGGCTCCTAATGTTTCTATGTTGAACATGATGCAACGTGAAGCTAATCTCCTCTATCTGTACATGAGCTATGTCCCTCCATTCCCTGCATGTTCATGTGCCTATCTAAAACCCTCTTTAATGCCACTATTGTATGTCACTGATATTGAAATGCTGCCTGTCATTCATATATTATTAATGTACATAAATATTGGGGGGCAATTTGCAACAGCGTTGACAAACTACTAAGGAGATTTGGAGGTAGACACAAAACGCTGGAGTAACTTAGCGGGTGAGGCAGCATCTCTGGAGAGAAGGAATGGGCGCCGTTTCAGGCCGAGACCCTTCTTCAGACTGATGTCAGGGGAGGGGGCGGGACAAAGATAGAATGTAGTCGGAGGCAGTAAGACTGGTGGGAGAACTGGGAAAGGGAAGGGGATGGAGAGGGAAAGCAAGGGCTATCTGAAGTTAGAGGTCAATGTTCATACCGCCGGGGTGTAAACTACCCAACCGAAATATGAGGTGCTGTTCCTGAAATTTGCGCTGGGCCTCACTCTGACAATGGAGGAGGCCCAGGACAGAAAGGTCAAATTGGGAATGGGAGGGGGAGTTGAGGTGCTGAGCCACCGGGAGATCAGGTAGGTTAAGACAGACTGAGCGGAGGTGTTTAGTGAAACGATCGCCGAGCCTGCGCTTGGTCTCGCCGATGTAGAGAAGGAGATTTGGACGCAAGGATATGAACTTTAAAATTTAGATTCCACGCTGGGAAAAAGATTCTGACAGTCTACCCTGTCCACGCCTCTCATAATTTGTTACGCAAGGACGTCAGAAGAAGGGTCTCAACCCGAAACGTCACCCATTCCTTATCCGGAGATGCTGCCCGCCTCGCTGAGTTACTCCAGTATTTTGTGTCTATGGTCTATTATGTGGTATGGGTAATAGGTTTGGGAGAATTGGGAGGATGGTTGTTATGTTTGTTGGATTGAGGAGTTAGGATAGATAGGTACTATGAATGAGACACCAGCAGAGGTCAAAGGAAAAAAAAAAAGCTCCTTACCTGCCCTCAAAAGGATGACCTGGTCGTCCAACGGGAGCTCGGAGAAGTGTGGAATCCGCTTGGCCCACTCGACCAGAGTGAAAAGCTGTTTGTCAGCTGCTTGGCAGATGTTGGTAACTGGGTCATTCGGCTGGCCAGGAAAGATAATAGAAGATCACAGTAACACATAAGCTTTGGTCAGGATTCCCTGCAAATGCAGGCGGAAAGCTCCACAGCTGACTTACAGTTGCTTTCCATTCAAGAACAGGAAAAGGCCATGTTTGTGAATGAACCACGACAACACACACAGTGAATGGTCTGGATTAATAAGGGTTAATCTACAGGCCATTCTTTCCTCCAGTCTTTCCTGACCTTCAACCAATACGTACCAATCTAAGTCATGAAAGGGTCATCTGACCCAAAGGATCTTCAAGAGTTCCAGATATCTACTAACCTTAATGTGAAGGTCTCCTGATTTCATTCCTGAGTAAAATTGATTTAGTTTTGAGACTCTGCCCTTCTATAGCATCAAAAAAATTCGGAGAGGCGTGGACAGGGTAGACTGTCAGAACCCTTTTCCCAGCGGGGAATCTAAATTTTAAAGTTCATATCCTAATCCAAATCTCCTTCTCTACATCGGCTATTCTGGATTCCCTTTCCAGAAGAAATCTTTTCTCCAAAATAAGATTATCTAATTCATTTATGATTTTGAACATATTTTTAGATTAGATTTAGATCAGATTGGTGATACAGTGAGGAACCAGGCCCTTTGGCCCACCGAGTCCCTGCCGACCAACAAATTTCCAGTAGGTTTTGATTTTCATTTGCCATCCTGCATATAGAGACCCACTTGACTAGTACTTTATTCACCCACGCAAGCATCCGTTCCCACTACAACTGGAGCAACATGGCAGCAGGGCAATGAAAGATACCATGCTGGGGGGGAGGATATATCTAATCCATTTATTGCTTAAAACGGCTCTCAACTTTCTAATTAAGGATTGTTTACCGTCAGATGAAGGAAATACACAATAGAATTTGTTCCAAGCCGGGTTTAGGGGTAACATGTGGGGGATCTTCTTTACTCAGAGAGTGGTAGCTGTGTGGAATGAGCTTCCAGTGGAAGTGGTGGAGGCAGGCTCGATTTTATCATTTAAAAATAAATTGGCTAGGTATATGGACGGGAAAGCAATGGAAGGTTATGGTCTGAGTGCAGGTAGATGGGACTAGGTGAGAGTAAGTGTTCAGCACGGACTAGAAGGGCCGAGATGGCCTGTTTCCGTGCTGTAATTGTTATATGTTATATGTTATAAATAGCAATGACCAGCAATAACTGATGAACCCTGATGCAGGATTTTGACCCAAAAGTTAATGTTAGCAATGCTGACTGAGGGATGATATATTTGCCTCGACTTGAAGAACATCTCTTCTTGGAACAATGCATGGGATGTTTAACTTCCTCCTGAGAGGACGGGTGGAGCTGGGGCTTAATGGCACAATCTGGAACAATGCAAAACCACAAATCAGTGGTAGCATTGACGGAGTGCTGATCAGTAGTGCGATAAATGCAGAGCAGAGACCGGGATTTATTGCCGGAGCAAGTGCGGGGATTTGTTGCCACCCCGTGTTAGCGGCGATGGCACCCAGGATTTATTTATCTCACAGCTTGAGCACGGGGATTAGTCACGCAACGTAGACACTGGAATTAATGACTTTATCGTGTAAAAGAGGGCGCTGGAATTTATTGCCACCACGTTCTGCAGTGTCGGAACTAAAACCTGAAGCAAAAATAAACAAACTGCCAGGCGAACACCACCTCTGGGCAGAAACGAACTGTTGACATTTTGGGTCAAAATCCTGCATCAGGGTTCATCAGTCATGTGAAAGGGCCTTGACCCCAAAACATCGACAATCCTTCCCCCGCCCCCTGTAGATAGATACTGCCCAACCCACTGAGTTCCTCCAGCAGTTTGCATTTTGCTCCAGATTCCAGTGCCTGCATCTCCACAGTATTGCCGTGACACTGGGATTTGTTTCCATTTTGTGTGGGGACTGGAATTGATTAGCAGAGCATGCTTACAGAGGGATTGTTGTCGGGTGCAGATCCAGGGATTTATTCTACCATAGGAATGTAACAGCCCTGGAGGCGACCACTGAGTCTGAGCCATGACCACATCACGTGGGCTGTTTTTGAAATGCATTACATTTTCAATCAACCACAATTTCTCTTTCAGTGCTGTGCCTGCAGGAAGCAGGATTTATCAGGGTGCACTGTGACTACAGTTGAGGTAAGAGAGAGATACAGCACAGAAACAGGCCCTTCGGCCCACCGATCCCATGCCGACCAGCAATCCCCATTACACTAGCACTATCCTACACACTAGGGACAAAAATTGTATATTGTATACCAAAGCCAATTAACCTACAAACGTGTACGTCTTTGGAGTGTGGGAGGAGGGTCCGGGGAAAAACCACGCGGTGATGTGGAGAACATACACACCCCGTACAGACAAGAACCCGTAGTCAGGATCGAACCCAGGTCTCTGGCGCTGTAAGGCAGCGATTCTACCACTGCACCACCATGCCTCCAGGTACTATGATTCGTAGCAGTGGTGTGTGTGTGTGCGTGTGCGTGTGTGCGTGTGTGTGTATGTGTGTGTGTGTGTGTGTGTGTGTGTGTGTGTGTGTGTGTGTGTGTACTCACTGAGCTGCTGCCCATTCCGAGGTTGGAGTCGATGTAAGTCTCAGTCTTGGGCTCAACAGCCAGCTCGGCCTCCACTATCTTCTCCACTGGCATGTCCTCATTTTTGCTTTTATTTTGTCTTATTCTCTCCACGCTGAGCTGTGGATTCTGTATTTGCCAGGACATATATTGGCCTCCTCCACTGTCAGAGTAAGGCCACATACAAATTGGAGGAACAGCACCTCATATTCGCTTGGGCAGCTTAGAACCCTAACGGTAAGAACGTTGATTTCTCCAATTTCAAGTAACCCCTGCATTCCCCTCCCCCTCTCTAGCACCCTAGTAGTCCTACTTGTTCCCTGTTTGCATCCTTGTATCCCTCGTTATCACCTCTTCCCCAGCCAACAATAGGCCATTGTGGGCTCCACCCTACCTTGCTTTGTTCTCGCCTTTTCTTACCCCCCAATTCCCTCCCCTTTATTTTTCGGTCTGAAGAAGGGTCCCGACCTGAAACGTCACCCATCCTTTTCCTCCAGGGATGCTGCCTGACCCGCTTTAGTTACTCCAGCACCTTGTTTCTATCTGCGGATTCCATTTTTGCAGGGCAGCCTTCAGCGGGCATGTCCAACTCACTAAAGTGAGCTGGTGTAGCACAGTCCAATCTTATCCTCAACCCATGTCCATAAATATTGGATAGTGAATCAGATCCACTCCTCGCCTCCGTCAGAGGAAGTTACACCAAACAGTGACCCAGGACCGAATTTTAGAGGAGTGAGGAGACCAACTAGTCAGCATCTGGCCAGGCTGCCACATGGGAATCCCGCAACTTATAGGTTCCCCACCAAGTGGCACAAGGTTACAAGTTAGAAGGGTAAGGTCTGTCCTTCGTACATCCTGGAACTGCCACCTAACATCTCCACGGGAGTACCTTCACCAGAGAAGCTGCAATAGTTCAATGTGGCAGCTCCCTGCAATCGTTGCTTAAGGCCCTTAAGGATGGCAAGCATTTGTGGGACCTTGCCAGCAAATCACAGAACCAAACAAAGTGGTACGCCTCCCGCTATCAGCCGGGCCTGACCCTCATCTAATCCTCAAGATGCACTGCAAGGATTCTGTTGACAGGGAATGTCATGTTCCAATGCACTTTCCCCCAGTTAACAGTTGAATCTTAAAAGATGCAAAATAAAACACAGAACACGAGCATTCACACAATTCACAAGTTGACAATGTTTGTTGAGAACTGCTCAGATCCTTCTCCTCTGTACACGGACAAGTTACAAATGCAAAAATACTTCTGGCCGGGCCTCTGCTGGAGTGTATTATCTGATTCCAACGCCCACACTTTGGGAAAGATGTCAAGCGCTTGGAAACGGCACAGACGATTTGCTTTGATTTAACCAGGGATCATTTCAAATATGTACCAAAACTGGAGAGGTCAGGGCTACTTCACTTCAGATCAGCAGGTCAGGTTATGGAGAGATTTAGCAGTAGTCAACATGGTAGCATTTTAGAAAGAATAAATAAGTTACTGGTTTAAGAAACATTTAGGATAGGATAGATTTAGAAGGATAATGGCCAAACACAGGCGGGTGGGACTAGTGTAGATGGGACATGTTGGTCGGTGTGGGCAAGTTGGGCTGAAGGGCCTCTTTTCACGCTGTATGACTCTATGACTGTACTGATCCCACTGGCAGGAGGAATTGCAACCAAATGAAAAAGAATGATCAAAATCGATGAACAGGTCGGGGGGGGGGGGGGTGAAGAGCAAAAGAGCAAGCAAAAGTAGCGAATTACTCTCCCAAGATCTTGCACACCATGGATCATATGCCTTCCTCTATGCAGCAAGATACACGCGCTGAGTCAAGGAGGCCGTCTGGAATCTTATGCACAGCTGAGATCCCAAACACAAATTCCAAGTAGAAGAACAACAAGAGTCGGGAGCAGGCAACAACAGTCACAGTCCAGAGACAGAACATGTAGAAATAGTGTGTCACAGAGAGGCAAAGATGTTTGCAGAAAAGTAGATGAGGACTTGCACGATTTGAAAACAAGGATGAAAATTTTGAAAATTAAAATGAAAACTCCCAAGAGGGAATTCAATAGACATTTGAAAAGTAAAAATTTTTTAGGAAAAAGAGCAAGGGGTTGGTTTTAATTGAACAGCGCCTGTTAACTGTCAGTGTAGGCTTTCATCTGTGCTTTAAGATTCTATGCGCATGAAGTCCCAGATCAACTGTATATACCTCCATTTCACCGTTTAGGTCTCTTGTTTCCCTTTCCCCTGACTTTCAGTCTACAGAAGGGTCTCGACCCGCAACGGCATCTATTCCTTTTCTCCAGCGATGCTGTCTGACCCGCTGAGTAACTACAGCTTTTTGTGTCTATATGTTGTGTTAAACTTAACTTGGAGTGAGTCGGTGGTATTTGGTAAATGATGCATGGGGCCCACTGAAAGGAGAATTCAACGGTGATTCTCAATTTAAACAGTGGTGTGCAGTGTAGTCAGCAAAACGGGAATTAACATGAAGCAAACACCGCCTGACAGGTGTGGGAACAGGCTTCTCACAAGGAAGTAGACACGTTCCTCTATTTAAACGGATCCCTGGCTATAAATAAAATAAAACTCAATAGGAGTCTCCTAACACACCCCCACTAACAGCCAGCCACCCTCTTGGCCTGATCTAATCTGTCGCTCTCTGTTGGCAGGCTGCAATCTCAAACATCCCCTGGCGATTTGATGATCACCTCATAAATTCCTCTCTCACTTAGTTATCGCCCCATCACTCAGCACAGAGTGAGGCTGCTGTGATTGCAGGCTCTCAATATGGAGCAGCCATTCCAGCTTCAGCGCTTGCTCTAGGGAAAGACTTGTATCATATCCGAAGTTAAGGAAATGTGTGTGTAATAAAAGATCCCAAGACATTTCAAAGGGAGGTCGCCAGACAAAATCTGACACCTCACCAGATAACGAGACTAAAAGGTTAATCAAAGGTGAATTGTGGTGCAGCTTTGAAGGAGGGGGAATATAGCGAAGGAATTTTAGCTTTTCCCCAACATAGCTGAAGGCATAACCACCAGTAAGGAAGCAATTAAAACATGGTTAGGGGCAAAAGCCCAGAATGAAAGGAGCACAAAGATCGTAGAGGATTACAGGGCTGCGGGAGATTTTTTGAGTTGTGTATAGATTTTAAAACAAGAGAGAGAATTTAAAATTACATTGAAGCAGGCCAAGGTCAAAATGTGTGCAAGAATAACAGCTCCTTTCTGTGCTTTATGACTCTGACATTGGTGGGATGGGTGAATGGAGCTCTGTATCAATTAGGGAAGATGAGGCTTGGATGAATCGCAACAAGAGAACCTCGGAATATACAAACCCTGGAGTACCAAATTTTATATGCGTATATAAAATGTCGCCAAATAAAAATCAACTCTAATATTACCTCATGAATAACTCAGCCCACTCCTTTGCTGCCAGCTTTCAATCACCCCCATCACATCCCTCTACAGCCACCAATCCGCTGCCTCTTCACCAATGCAAACCATCCAGTTCCTACAACACTCCCGAAACACAAATTGCCCAATTTCTCCTTCCCATCCACGTCACTATTCTCCCCATCAATACACTTCTCTCCTCACGCTCGTCTCATCCTCTTCCCAAACAATGCCGAGCTGCCCCGAGGTTTATTATTAGAGAGCCATGGAGACAGATTAATACAGCATGGAAACAGACCCTTCGACTCGACTTGCTCATGCCAACCAACATGCCCCATCTACAGTAGTTCCATCAGCCTACTTGTTCCATATCCCTCTAAACCAATCCTATCAAGTACGTCTAAATGTTTCTTAAATGTTGTGATAGGACCTACCTCAATGACCTCCTTCAGCAACTTGTTCCATACACCCACCACCCTTTGTGTAAAAAAGTTACTCCTCAGGTTCCCATTAAATCTTTCCCCTCTCACCTTAAACCTATATCCTCCTGTTTACTCTGGGCAAAAGACTGTATGTTTATCTAATCGATTTCTCTCTCACAATTTTGCATACCTCTATAAGATCACACCTCATCCTCCTGTCCTCCAAGGAATAAAGTCCTAGCCTGCTCAGCCTCTTCCCCATAGCTCAGTCCCTCGAGTCTGGTGAGAAGGCAGGAACAGGGTACTGAATGAGGATGATTAGCCATGATCACAGTGAATGGCGGTGCTGGTTTGAAGGGCCGAATGGCCTTACTTCTGCACCTATTGTCTATATATGCCAGTAAATCTTCTCTCGACTCTTTCTGAACCCTTTCAAGCTTGACAACATCTTTCCTACATCATAGTGAGCAAAACTGTACTCACACTATACTCCAATGTGGCCTCACCAACTAATGTCTTACACAAGTGTAACATGGCCTCACAACTTCTATACTCAATACTCTGACTGATGAAAGCATTCTTTATCACCCTATCCACCCTATTCTTCAGTAACATCACAACTCAATAGATTATCCTCTCTGTTGCTGTAACTAAGGGTAACATTATGATGTTGCAATGGCAGAGAGCATTAGTTTTTTTAAATCAAAAAAAGAAAATTGTTCAATTAATAAAAATAATATTTCCAATACAATAAAACAAAATAGAACCCACCACCATAATACAAGATAAACAAATATACTAAATAAACTACGATACAACGATGTTACAATCCTTGTCAAGGATGCATTCAACCCCCCCGCGGTGCCCAGCGGTCCCGGAAATCCCCCAGGGCGCCCGTGGACAGCGCGTCGTCCCTGTCTAACACCACCCGGGCGGGCACGGAGGTAACCCCGGAAAAGGGACAGGAAGCCGGCTCGGGAACAGCCTTCTTCCGCCTTCGTAACCAGCTTTTTCTTTTAATGTAAAATCAAAACCGTGGTGACACACCCACCACATCATTACAAAGTCACCAAACTATTCAAACATTAAATCACAAACAACCAAGTTGCAAATAACACCACCTGGCACGCGCGGACCTAACCCCGGTAAAGGGGCAAGCAGCATCTGGCTCGGGCAAAGCCCTCTCCCGCCTGGCGCTGTGACTCGCGGATGGCCAGCTTGGCCAGGCCTAGGAGCAACCCAACCAGGACATCTTCGGCCCTGCCCGCTCCCTACATCCCGTCAGCGGTCCTCCGGTCACTGACCACAGAGCCGCTCCGCCCCCTGGTGGTGGTGGTGTTCCTGGCCCTCCGCACCCTGGATACAAGGGACTCTACTGGTCCCTCTACCCTCAACAGGAACGACGCTGCTCTTGGTCTTGGCATCGTCCTCCAGGTCTTCCAAGAAGGACATGAGCTAACGCCGGTCGTTCCCCTACACCCCCTTGCCCGTCGCCCTCCTTTTGAGGATGAGGTTCAGCGAGCTGGTGAGCCCGTGTAAATTTGGCCACCGGAAGGAGGCCAGTCTGGGCCGATGTTGGGCTCCTTCGGTGGCGGCGATGAACTGGTGGATTTGCCCCACTGGAATGTGCGGAGTGGCGTTGGGCGGGTGGGGACAGAGAGCATCTTGGTGCACCCAAATAACTACACAGGAATTGGTTCAAATGTCCATGCTTCATTACCTCACTGTCATTGTATTTATTTATTTATTCCACATTTAGTATTTTGGAACATCTTTAAATTATGCATCTATTGGCTGTTAGATGTAAAGACAAGGAACTGCAGATACTGGTTTACAAAAAAAGGCAAAATGCTGGAGAAACTGAGCGGGTCTGGCAACATTTCTGGAGGTTTCGGGCCAGGACCCTTCTTCAGACTGACTCCGAGTTACTCCAGCACAGAGCCTTTTATTGCCGGTTTGATGTGGAGGCACAACAGGGTGTCAGGGGCTATGGGGTGAAGGCAGGAGATTTGGGTTGAGAGGAAAAGATAGATCAGCCATGATTGAATGGTGGAGTAGACTTGATGGGCCGAATAGCCTAATTCTGCTCCTAGAACTTATGACATGTCAGATGCCACTATGTGAAGCACTATGTTACAGGCCACTCGCTATCCTTATTTCCATCTGAGGGCTTTCTGCCAAGAGCCTCCCTGTGCAACAAAACATCTGGTGCCTCTGTCGGGGATTCCTCCACCGCTCCCCAGCGCTGCTGCCGTCCAGTTTCCTGTGCTGATTGCTGGTACGTGCAGGCTGGCACAAGGCAGTCTGCTGCAAGAAGCTGCTCCTGGCGCAGGCATCAGACGGCTGCCCTCTCTCTCTCTCTCTCTCTCTCACCAGGCTGCCAGCAACCGGCAGGAGCAAACACTCGCACTACAGCTTGCTGCTCCTTGGTTAGTACACAGCAGCACTGTTCCAAAAGCCCATGCGACCAGCCGCTTTCTGAAAGGCACGATAGCCCACGTTCACACTCGGGCATCCCTAACCAGCCTCTCAGTGGCTCCACTGCCTAGTCCACACCCTGACCCCCACCAATCCCAACCTAACCAGCTGTGGAGCACATTTAAGATCGTTGGCCCCAGGCCAGCAAGTACTGACTTTCATTAAATAACATATACAAATTGTTCTAATGAAACTCTGACCGACTTCCTGAGGCATGTCACAATTTGATTAGTAATGGCTACATTTCCTCTATTCGTTAATCCATTCAGCTAATTAATCTCAATTTAAAAATTCAAAGCATTTTCATCGGTTGCATACAATCGCAGCATCAATCTGTCCAAGTCACATTCTCTCCCTGTTTTTCCCTCTGCACTATTCGATGTTTCTCCAGCAACCTCATCTGATCCTATCAGGTTAATGTTCACAATACTCCCCATCAGCGCACCACTTTCAGCACAAGCTCCCACTGCAAGCTGTGAAGTGATCATAAATTGATGCAATTAATATTGTCAGGCTGTCTAACCATGGGAGCCAGAACATCTTCAAAAGCTATTGCATCAAAATATCACCCAATGCCATACTACTGGGCTAGAGTGCAAGTCTGTGAGGTCGTGCTAAAGGGTAGTCTTGGTACATCTTTACAAACAACCAGTGTGGCCTCAGTTCTGAGCAACATGCTATAGGATGTCAAACTAATGGACAGGGGGAGGGAGAGAAGTGTGGATGAGGATCACTGCCACCTGGATGAGATTTTTAGTTTAATTTAGAGATACAAAATGTGGATACAGGCCCTTCAGCCCTCACTGAGTCCACGCCGACCTGCGATCCCCGCACATTAACTCTATCCTACACACTAGAGACAAGTTACAATTACACCAAGCCAATTAACCTACAGACCTGTAAGGCTTTGGAGTGTGGGATGAAGCTGAAGATCTCGGAGACAAGTCACGAGGAGAACATATCAACTCGGTAAAGACTGCACCCGTAGTCAGAATCCAACCCGGGTCTCTTGCGCTGTAAGGCAGCAACTCTACCGCTGTGCCACCGTGCCTCCCTATTGGCGATTAGGATCGTTTATTTTCCTCAGAGCACGGATTAGTGGAGACAAATTAGAAATATACAAAACCACACCATCTCTAGAGAAAATATGGAGAGAATGCTGTGTCTAGAAAATGAATCAATCCAACATTATGGAATTTAAATGAACAGGTCAAAAGATGCAGGGGCAGGAGGAGAAGCTACATCTTCAGCTGTTACTGTTAAGATCTGAATGGACCAGCTGATGGGATGGTAGAACCTGGTCCAAGTGAAACCTTCACAGAACATCTGCATGTGTATATGTATTCGAAGAGAACTAATCTGCAGGAACAAGAAGAAAATTGTAATATATAGGAAGGAACTGCACATGCTGGTTTAAACCGAAGAGAGACATAAAATGCTGGAGTAACTCAGCGGATCAGGTAGCATCTCTGGAGTAAAGGAGCAGGTGATGTTTGGGGTCGAGACCCTTCTTCAGATTGAGAATCAGGGGAAAGGGAAACAAGAGAAAACTTAATAGACAGGACTAATCTCGACAGCGCCATTAAATCACCAACATAGTCACAACACGCACAAGAGTCCTCCTTTTGTCGCAACCTATAGATCTCTGAACTGTTTCACCAGAAGGAAGGATTAATAACAAGATTATACAAACTTAATGGGTTTGGCAATAGATCCAGAGTTGGGAATGCAATTTTTTTTTAAATAAAGGGAAAAGGGTAACTAAAGAGAGAGTGGGGCCTCTCAGGAATAAAATCAGTCACCTCTGTGTGGAGCCACAGGAGATGGGCAAGGTCCTCAATGAGTATTTCTCCTCTATATTTACCGAGGAGAAAGACAGTAGGACAGAGGAAATTGGAGCAGTCACTGGAAGTGTCATGAGAGCAGTCAGTGTTACTGTCGAGGAGGTACTGACGGTACTGTCGTGTTTGAAGTTAGACAAATCTCCGGGGACCTGATTAGGTATATCCGAGGACAATGTGGGAAACCAGAGAGGAAATTGCGGGAGCCCTAGTTGAAATTTAAGAGTCGTCCTTAAATGCAGGCGAGGTGCCAGAGGATTGGAGGTTAGCAAATGTTGCCCCTTTTTACAAAAGGGTTGCAGGAAAAATGCTGGGAACTATAGGCCGGTGAGTTTAACATCTGCAGTTGGTAAGTTACTGGACAGTATTCTGAGGGATATGATATACAGGCATTTGGATGGGCAAGGGCTGATTAGGGACAGTCAGCATGGTTTTGTATGTGGGAGGTCGTGTCTCACAAATCTGATGTTGCTTCTCAGAAAGGAGGCCTGTGACTAGTGGTGTGCAACAGGGTTCGTTGCTGGGCCCATTACTGTTTGTCATCTACATTAATGATTTGGATGAGAACATACAGGGCAAGATTAGCAAGTTTGCTGAGGATACAAAAGTTAGTGGTTTTGCAGATAGTGAAGATGGTTGTGAACAGGATCTGGATCGATTGGCCAGTTGGGCGGAGGAATGGTTGATGGAATTTAATACAAAGTAGTATGAGGTGCTCCATTTTGGGACGTCGAATAAGGGCAGGGCCTACACAGTAAATGATAGGGCTCTGGGGAGTGTTGTAGAGCAGAGGGATCTAGTAGTATGGTTCCATGAAGATCGAGTCGCAGGTAGATATGGTGGTCAAAAGGGCTTTTGGCCTTCATCAGTCAGAGTATTGAGTATCGAAGTTGGGAGGTCATGTTGCAGTTGTATAAGACGTTGGTGAGACCGCATTTGGAATATTGTGTTCAGTTCTGGGATCCATGTTATAGGAAAGATATTGTCAAGCTTGAAAAGGTTCAGAAAAGATTTACGAGGATGTTGCCAGGACTAGAGGGTATGAGCTATAGGGAGAGGTTGAGTAGGCTGGGTATTCCATGGAGCGTAGGAGGATGAAGGGAGATCTTATAGAGGTTTACAAAATCATGAGAGGAATAGATTGCGTAGATGCACAGTCGTTTACCCAGAGTAAGGGAATCGAGGACCACATAGGTTCAAGGTGAAGGGGAAAAGATTTAATAGGAATCCGAGGGGTAACTTTCTCACACAGACGGTGGTGGGTGTGTGGAACAAGCTGTCAGAGGAGGTAGTTGAAGCTGGGACTATCTCATCATTTAAGAAACAGTTGGACAGGCACATGGATAGGACAGGTGTGACGGGGTATGGACAAGCGCAGGCAAGTGGGGGTAGTTGGGACATTGTTGGCCGGTGTGGGCATTGGGCCAAAGGGCCTGTTTCCACACTGTATCACTCTATGACTCCAATGTAATCTATTTCCATTTTCATGAACTAAAATCCACTGGCTGGAATGGTAATGGGCGATTCAACAGCAATTGGCACAAGAGAATTGAATAAATGCTTGAAAATTCCCGAGCCTTGAGCAAAAATCCAATGTTAAGCTCTTCAAAGAACCAGCATTGGCATGGTGGGCCAAATGGCCTCCTCTCGTGCTTTAAAATTCAATCACATATCTGATTAGTGAAACGACCTTTTAGTGACCTAACATTACACGGTTCATCGCTAGGACACTGCCAGGTTATGGACACTAGTAAAGTCATGTTGTCACTGAAAGCTTTCCCCTTGCAATCACTGGCCATGTTTCACACACCCAGCAGTGGAAGACAAGTATAGCAGATGACATTTGTGTGCCTCTGGAATGGATCAGCAGACAATGTGAAACCTGCAAATCACTGGCGTAAACATAGAAGAAATAAACAATCACTTAAATCAGCCCTTCGCGGGAACATGTTGTGAACGTGACCCACTGTAAGAGAGCTAGTATAGATTATGATTACAGTCTTAATATTCACCTTTGACAGAGATATCTCCATAACTTGGTACTGGAGCCGGTCTGTGCATCAGCATTGGGAACAGCAGCTAGATTACCGAATGTATTCACTGTCAGCAAACCACACGAGGGGCACCAACACAGTGCAAGTGATACCTCCCTTCTCAGCCCACATCCCAAACAGTGACAGATGCTGCACTCATCTTCTGATTACAGGTATCGAGCAGTGTTACACTCTGGTCACAGAATTCATAATCACCTCTGCCTTGATTAAAAGGCCGAGTTTGCAGACAACACTTGGGAGTCATTCTCCGTTACGTGTGCACGTACTCTGCCTGAGGAGGCCAGCCCCATTCTGGAGCTGGAGGTCAAGGACAGCCCTTGGTAAAGAACTGGAGGCCGAGAAGTGAACGAGAGAAGGAGAACAAATCCTTAAGTTAATCAAAATCGTGCTGGGGCTCTTTTTGAAAAGTAGGAAAACGTTAATTTAAGAGAAGAAAGAAAGCAAGTAAATAACTAACTGTGCACATGTAGAGAGCAAACTCTACATCACATAGAAAGGTGTCATTCTTGGCTCATGAAGATTCAGCTGATCTCTGTCAAGGCAATGTTAGCAATGCTCTTTGCCTCACATTTCACTGTACGTTAATTGGTAAATGTGACATTTAAATTGAATCTTGAATCTTGCCTGACAAATGAATGGAAATATCAACGTGAATTTCTGCTCTCAATCACCGGCTTTGACCCCCAGGTTAGAGATGGGGATATCGGCCAGAGTTGTGGCCGCTAATCACAATCTTGTAATTTCTGCTGAAACATGGGCTAAATTTTAATATCAGCATCCCACCCATGTTCGGACTTGATCCTAGACCTTTACTGACATCAAGGCATCATTGGTTTGGTTTCTATTCTTTAAATCACATCCCCAGGACAGGCTAGAGCGAGGGTCTGGTTGTGGGCATACAGGAGAGGAAGGGGGTGTGGAGGGGGGGAAGGGGGTGAAAGAATAAAACTACACACCAGGTGGCACCTTGGAGCTGCATAGGTGGTTTCAGTGTTGATTATTCTGCAATAAAGCTGCACGTCACCAAGAGCCTCCGCAGAGTGAGCCCTGCACACGTCCCTTAGCCTAACTAGACACACCTCTGAAGTCTGCGCCCATACCTTCCCGCTTCATCCCCATGGCTAGACACTTCTGGTAGCGGCAGTACTGGCACCGGTTACGCTGACGCTTGTCAATGATACAGTCCTTGTTATCACGGCAATTGTAGGTAAGGTCTTTGCGCACTGTGCGTTTGAAGAATCCTTTGCAACCTTCACAACTGTAAACGCCGTAATGCTTGCCTGAAACAATGAAAGGGAATATTGTTAATACTGAGTGTGAAACCATGGAACATAACTATAGAAGATAGGCACAAAAAGCTGGAGTAACACAGCGGCTCAGCTTTTTGTTTACTTATGTTTACTTATGTTTGGTTACTTCATATATGAAGTTTGTATGTGTATAATAGTTGTATGTATATATATGTCTGTAGGTATTATGGGAAATTGACTGGGGTAGTATTATTATTATTAATTAATTGATTTTTAAATATGGTAGAAGTGTTGGGGAAAAGGGGTGAGATTTAATAAGTTATTCTTCTTCTCACTCCTTTTCGAGCTTGTACAGACACAGAGTTGGACATTGGAAATTTGCTTTGTGTTCTTTTCATTGCTTGTAAATATTGATTGTAATGTCCAATTGTTTGATAATTTCGATTTTGTTACTATCAATGTCTTTAATGTCTTTACTTGTTCGGAATAAATAATATAAATAAATAAATAACTTCAGTTTAAAACAGTTTCTTCCATAACATAAATACAGCATCAGCAACTCATCCTTGAGAGAGAGAGAGAGCGCCTTTAATATGAAATAACTTTGGACGTACGTACTCTGCTCACCTTTGAACCAAGAATAACAAATCCCACACCATGCTGATCATGCTCTTGCACTCCAGAAATTGGATAAACAATTGAACGAAAATATTTGCAGGTTTAAGAGAAAACATCAGACAAGTGGGACTCGAAGATAAACACAAAATGCTGGAGTAACTCAGCGGGTCAGACAGCATCTCTGGACAGAAGGAATAGGTGACATTTCGGGTCTTGACCTTTATTCATACTGAGAGTCAGGGGAAAGGGAAACGAGAGGTATAGATGGTGATGGAGAGAGATATAGGACAAAATGAACGAAAGATATGCAAAAAAGTAACGATGAAGGAAACGGGCCATTGTGGGCTAGGAAACAATGACAGCCTATATATCGTTCCCCTTTCCCGACGCTCAGTCTGAAGAAGGGTCTCGATCCAAAACGTCACCCATTCCTTTTCTCCAGAGATGCTGCCTGACCAGCTGAGTTACTCCAGCTCTTTGTGTCTATGTTCGGTTTAAACCAGCATCTGCAGTTCCTTCCTAGACAAGGACCAATTGGTCAGCAATTTCAAAGATAATGAATGCTCAAGAAGCCCACCAGCATCTTTCCGCACTTTGTTGTTATATTATTATGTGGGGAATTCTATGCCTTCTTTTACGCGCTCAAATAAACTGAGGTTTATCAAGCAGAGGCCTTCATTGATGCCATGATAAGATCTTCCCCTGCACGGTAGCACTATGAACAAGCGTTTCCAGACTCGAGTTTTTACACTGGGTGTTTTAATCCAGCATTTGAGCACAAGATAGACTTGACAATCTAAATCCCTCCTGGACTACTCATGTGAACAAACAAATGGTGAACTTCACAAGAGTTCTCAAGTCTCCACAATGTCATTCTGGCTGCAGTCCAGCAATGAGCTCCTTGTGGAATTCAGTGGCAGAGTGCCAACATTTGGCCATTTCTTTGTAGTTTCCCCATTCATTTTTGGAATTTCAGAATCAAGTAACTGATATGTATTAATTGTTAAAAAATATATAAAAAGCAATTGTTTTAAATGTTTTGTCGTGTTGTTAGTCTTCATTATGGTAAACCTTTTTCTCGATAAAACCAAGAAGCATGTTCAAGCTTTTTACACCAAGGGTAGTGGGTGCCTGGAACGCATTGCCAGGGGTGGTGGTGGAGCCACTCACGATAGTGGCGTTTAAGAGGGCTTTGGCTAGGCACATGGAAGTACAAGTAATAGATGGATATGGATCATGTACAGCTAGATGAGATCAGATTAATTTAGCGTAATGTTTCGGCACAGACATTATGGGCTGGACCGTCCATTCCTGTACTGCCCTGTTCTATGTTCCATGGGGCAGCTCACCAGCGACTGGAGCAAGTTGGGCAAAACCATTTCACAGCCTTGTACACTGTGCATCACTGTATTTCGGGAGTCAGCATAACCTTTCCAACACCAAGAGCCCTGTGGTGCGTTGCATAAATAGGCATAGCTGCAATCTCCAAAATCATGAGGGTTGCAACAGGATAACGAGACAGGAGATATTCGAGACGTTTAAGGTGCAGCCCTTTAAAGGGGTGATGAAGGAAAGTTCAAGATGAGGACGAGCAAATCTGCCAAGTGGTCATGAATGAACTACCAGGGTATTAGTGCAGGCAAGGAACACCAGAGAGACCATGAACACGCACCCACCTGAAGACCTGTCCCCACAAATGGCACAGATGTGTTTGGTGAGCGAAATCGGACAATTTGAAGAATGGGATGGCATTTTAAGCATGCCATTGATTCCTAAAGGTGGCTTCACATCCTCTGTGCTGCTGACTGAATTCATAGGCGAGTTTATCTGTAACACAAGAGCAAAATGAGAAATTTTAAAATTAAAAAAAAAAAATTGACAGAAAGGACCTCTTCGAAACCATGTTATGCAGTCAATGCTAGCCCACCCGTCCCCGTGTGAAACAGACATATATGGACACCAGCTGATAAAATAGGAAGCATTGAGAATATAGAGAATAGCAGCCGCATTCTTTATTCAATACACAAGGATATAGATCAGCATTTTAGAACAGCACTGACATTCCTTCTTCCAAAGAAATTCTATTGCTTTCATGATACTGCCACGTAACATCAGATGAAGTCCTCCTTCTGTTTGCTCCTGGTACAGGAGCTCAGGGAACCATTTTGGATGGTGGCTGGTGAACCTGCCAGGCCCTCTCGCACAGGGTGGGACATGTTGAATCTACCCAAGCAGGACTGGTGGAACAAGAAGATAAACAGGGTTTTCTGGATAGACACAAAATGCTGGAGTAACTCAGCGGAACGGGCAGCATCTCTGGAGAGAAGGAATGGGTGACGTTTCGGGTCGAGACCCTTCTTCAGACTGAGCTCGACCTGAAGCCCATTCCTTCTCTACAGGGGCGCTGCCTGTCCCTCTGAGTTACTCTGACATATTGTGTCTATCTTCGGTGTAATCTGCAGCTCCTTCCTGTACATTACTGGATAGGGATGAGAAATTGGATACTTTCCTCCTGTCTCATTGACCATCTAACTGAGGGGAACTAATTCCCCAACGCCAAAATTCCCTTCCCCAACTGAGAACCAGAGAACGAAAGTCAGTGCACTCAGCAAATGGCCAGGGAACGTTGAGTTTTCTTGCTGCGTGCCAAGGTTAACTAATAGAAATTAAAGTTCAATCTTTGGGAATCTTGATAATAAAAAGAACGAGAAAAGCACAAAGCACACACTGCGCAAGTTTTCATCAGCAACCCTTTCAAGGGAGTGTGTTTTGAACATTGTCAATTGCAGTGTTTCAGTGGCAGCTTGCCTCACCAAACAGTTATGTACTTACAGCAAGTCCTTGAAAATACTAAGGGCTTTAGAGAATGCTGTAATTATTTTGCTCTCCCTTGAACAAGCAGTACACTGCATACAATTCTGGAATGTCGAGTTGCCCAACCTACCTCAAAAGAAAAACAAAACAATGCAACCTCTGACTGCATACATTACTTCATAAATGCAGTGAATCTCAACTCTGCATAATGTATTGAAACACCTTTGGTCAAAATGACAAACTACCCAGTAATCCCTCTGTGACTTTTACCACCAGCCTTTTTGCCACTCTACTTCGCACCTGCAGGTTATGATAGCTTTCAACACTGCAGAGATAGATTCTTGGTTAGGACAGGTGTCCGAGGTTATGAGGAGAAGGCAGGAGAATGTGATTAGGAGGGTGAGATAGATCAGCCATGATGGAGTAGACTTGATGGACCAAATGGCCAAATTCTATTCCTATCACTTATGACCTTATGAACACCAGACAGTCCATATTAAATCACCATATTAAAGGCTCTGTTACCATTCCAATCTGACTTCTTGGGGTAACAAAATCCTTATCACTGTGAACAATCAGAAAACTGATGAAGGATTTTCAGTCTGAAACATTAAGTCTGTTTCCCTCTCCACAGATGCTGCCTAACCTGCTGCGTGTTTGAACATTTTATCTTTTAGTTCCTTAATACAATGGATTTGTACATGTTCTCTGATTTCACCCCACAGTTTGTTAGGGGTCTACATATTGTCGATTGTGTTAAATCAATAATTACAGCATGACCCAGGCTGGATGATATTGCAGCAAATGGCCCTGGTCTCCATGACCCTGATTTATATACCAAAAAGGACAGGTCAGTAAATCCCTGGGTAATGTAACATCAACATCCTAGGGTATGCGTACTTCTGGATTACATTCATCCCACATTTAGGGAGATGCAACTAATAGAACTGGCAACTCATATTTCAGTGAGCCAGATTCAATCTTGACCTCTGGTGCTATCTGTGTGCAGTCAATATGTTCTCCCTTCTCGTTTCCTCCCATGTCCCTAAACGTACATGTTGTTAGTTAACTGGCCTTAGTAAGTTACCCTCTTGTTTAGAATAGCAATAGAACCCCGCGGGGGTGGGGGTTGGAAAGAGGGTGATGGAGGTAGATGACGCCAGTGAAGGGGAAATTAAATGAGTCAGAGTGGGATGAGTATAGATTTTTTGATGTTGGAGCACGGTTACAGGACCAAGGTACAGAGCTTCGTGATTCCCTTCTGGAGGCACTAACCTGGTTTAAATACAGTCCTTATCCAAGTCCTTATTGTGTCTTTAACACAACCATGGTTACAGCCCTGTCCCACTGTACGAGTTCATTCCAAGAGCTCTCCCGAGTTTGCCCCGATTCGAACTCGGAGATTTACGGTAATGGCCACTCGTCGGTACTCGGGGCTCTAGTGGACATTTTTCAACATGTTGAAAAATCTTCACGTGTCTTCCCGTGCTTACCTGCCGTTAGCGAGTCTTCCCGAGTACCTGCCGTTAGCGTTACGAGCCGCTAAGAGACGTCCCCGAGCTCCGACGTGCCCGCTACGTTCATTCTCCGTGCTTACCACGATTTTGATTTTTTTTAAACTAGGGAGAGCACTTGGAATGAACCCGTACCGTGGGACATAGTTTACAACTAATATTTTCAACATTTAAAGCAATTCAGGGAACAGTCTTTGCCCGGGCATGACAAGGGCGTGGTGGGTGAGCTGAATCCCACAGCACAATATAAATGCTCTAGCTATTTTAATTTAGAGAAATAGCTGGTGTAGTCCTACCTTGGAGTTCTTCGTTACTTTAAAATTACTCAAACTGAATTATCTTCCTACTCCTACAGTTAACATTGTCATAATTATCCTAATGATCGGAACATAGGCTCTATGTTTGCGATTAGATTATTTTAATACTATTTAAAACATAAGGTGTCATGTCGACCTGAATAATTCTATCTTTGACCATTTTGGTCAGCATGGTCACATCCTTATAATGAACATACAGAAGGAAACTACTGCAGATGTTGGAAAGTTGAAATAAGAGCACAAAATGTTCTAATTACTCAGCAGATCAGGCAGCATTTCAGCAGAGGTAAAAGAGTTAGCACAGGGGTGGGGAACCTGCGGCCTTCTAGACCATTGAGTTGGGCTTTTGGACAAATCCAAATTTTGTAGAACAAATCTTTTTCTTTTTATTTAAGAAGGAACTGCAGATGCTGGAAAATCGAAGGTAGACAAAAATGCTGGAGAAACTCAGCGGGTGAGGCAGCATCTATGGAGCGAAGGAAATAGGCGACGTTTCGGGAACCGAAACGTCGCCTATTTCCTTCGCTCCATAGATGCTGCCTCGCCCGCTGAGTTTCTCCAGCATTTTTGTCTACCTTTTATTTTTATTAATATCTTTTTGTTCGTCTTTTATTATTTTTTTATTTAAATCTTAAAATGAACGTATTTAAAATACCAAAGAGTCAACGAAATAATCCTCCCCAACTGACGGCCACAATTAAAACATCAGTAAGTCATGAGGGCTATTTTAACAAAATAATGTACATTTTGAAGCACATCTAATTGAAGTTTCTTGGATGCAGCCTTATTAGATTCCAGCTAACTTAATGCGGCATTCCAACAAGAAATGGTTCCCCACCCCTGAGTTAGCACTTCACACCGATGACATTTCATCTGAAGCATTCTGAAACGTTACATCTTTCCTCTCTTCACCAAACCTGCTGTTTTGTTTCAGATTTTCAACATTGCAGTATTTTGCTCTGGGTGTTAGATTATGACCTTACATTTCCGCTCACAAAAATGCTGCATGACATGTTAACTCGCTTTTTCAGCATTGTTCCAAATCAACTATGGCCCCTAGCTCGGTTTAGTCAGTACTCAGATTGCTGCACTTTGATCTGGTAGTACTCAAAAAGAAAGCAAAGATGGGTCATTCATTTGGTATTTTTGGTTGAAGATGGCTGAAAACGTCGCCTATTTCCTTCACTCCATAAATGCAATTTTGTTTTTGAAGGAAGGGGTCATTGGGCATTGACCAAGACGAACAACAACTTACCATCTCTCACTTGGGAGAAAAAAAATAAAATTGGACAGCGATTCGGAGCCGAAACCTAATCTAACTATTTTTCTCCAACTCAGGGGATCAGCAGGAGCAGCAATCTCTGCAGGCTATCCTAATCTCAGGAATCACTGGTCACTATCAGGAGAACTACTGTTTGTTTAAGCAGGAGGGTCACTCTACAACAGCCAAGAGTAAGGAGTAACCACACAGTCTTTATTAGCAAGGACCCTGCCCACTAACTTTCCACGAGGAAGATACCACGACATCTACCGCATCTTTCGTGAAAGATGGTGCTCAGATTTTCACACATTTCATGTTCTCTTCAACATCTGAGCAATCTCTTCAGACCTGTTCCCCATCTATTTCCTTATAACGTTTTCTATGAAAGAGGGTCTCGATCCAAAACTTCACCTATTCATTTTCTCCAGAGATGCTGCTTGACCCACTGAGTTACTCCTGCATTTTTGTGTCTATCTTCAACCAATTCTATCGTACACTCATCCATTCCATCCTGATTGTCCCACCACCCTCCTGCACCAGGGGTAACTTAGAGTACATAATTAACCCACCAAAAAGGACATCTCTGGGTGGAAACCAGAACACCCGAGAAAACCACACGGTCACAGGAAGAACGTGCAAACTCCACGTGGCACTGAGGTTAAGATTGGGCCCAAGTCTCTGGATATGTGAGGTAAAAGTCATCAGGCCTCTATCCCAGTTTATCCATTCAAGGTCTAAACAAGCATTTATGAAGTTTTAGCAAGATTTTTTCTATTTAAAAAAAAGCATGCCTTATTCAAGCCATGTGCTTATTAAACACTTTATCAACATGTCCTGCCACCAGTAAGAAATTATTTCCCCAGTCTGTCTGCTCATCTATTCTTTTCACACTGGTGCCATTTGAAAGTAGGATAAAAACATAGAAGAATCTTGCACCAAAACAAGGAGAAAAACAGGTTAACTTGGTCCTGTGCCCAGAAACAGGAGACCAATGACTCAAGCCAAAAAAATCACATTCCTCATGGGATTTAATCGTTCACAAATTAATTCTTCACAATAATCAAATTGCAGCAATTGAAACCGTCAAGTCGACAAAGGGCTTCAGTGATTCATTATAAAGAAATCATTATTTATACTGAGGACAGGAGGAGCTGAACTGAAGCTAATGTAAGAGTTAGACAAAAATAAAATGTTCAGGAGTAACTCAGCAGGTCAGGCGGCATCTCTGGAAGACATGGATTGGTGACGTTTGGGGTTGGGACCTTTCATCGATTCAGTTTAGTTTATTGTCATGTGTACAGAGGTACAGTGAAAAGCTTTTGTTGCATGCTAACCAGCCAGTGGAAAGACAATGCATGATTACAATCGAGCCATTCACAGAGATCCAGACTAGAGAAATGGTGACTGAGGGCAAGACAAGAATAGAAGATAGCCCAGGGCAAGGAAGTGTAGAGGGTAAGTCGGCCACAGGAATTGAGGAGAAAGGTGGCAATCCGGAAAGAAAGGGAAGTTACCCATGGAAGAAAGGTCAAACAGGGTTAAGAGGAGTCAGCAGAAAACAGGAGGAATTATTCCCAGTGCAGTGCGCCTTTAAGAGAGAGTCACTAAAATAGGTGGTATCACAGATAATGAAGAAGATGATCAGGAATCTTGATCAGCTGGGTAAGTGAGCCTCGGAATGCAAAATGGAGTTTAATTCAGATAAGTGTGAGGTGTTTCATTTTGGGAAGTCAAATTAGGGAAGAACCTTCACAGTGAACAGTATGTCTCTGGGTCTCATTATAGTACACAGTTTCCTGAAAGTGGCATCACTGGTGGACAGGGTGGCTTCTATCATGCTGGCCTTCCTCGGTAAGGGTACTGAGTGTAGGATTTGGGCATTTTGTTGCCTTTTAGAGATATGTAGAAACAAGCCCTTCGTCCACCGAGTCCAGGCCGACGAATAATCAGAAATACACTAGTTCTATCCTACACTCTAGGGACAACTGAATGAAGCCAGTAAACCTACAAACCCGCAGGTCTTTGGAATGCGGGAGGAAACCGGAACACCCGGAGGAAACCCAAGCGATCCCAGGGACAATGTGCAAACCTCGTACAGATAGCCCCTGTAGTCAAGATCGAACCTGGGTCTCTGGTCTCTGTAGGGTTGGTGAAGCTGCATTTGGAGCATTGCGTTTAATTTTGGTCACATTGCTGTAGAAAAGATGCGATTAAAGCAGAAAATCCTTCCCTGAGCGCAGAAAAGGTTTTTGAGGACGTTGCCAGGACTCAAGGGACTGAGTTAAAGGGAGAGGTTGGGCAGGCTGCGACTTTATTCCATGGAGTGCAGCAGACTGAGAGGTGCTCTTCTAGAAGTGTATAACATCTTGAGGGACATAGTTCAATGCACACAGTTGGAGAATTGAGAACTAGAGGGCTTAGGTTTTAAGATGCGGAGGGAACATTTTCGCTGGAACTTGAGGGGCAACTTTTTCCACACAAGAGGGTAGTGTGTATATGGAACAAGCTGCCAGAAGAAGTGATTGAGGCAGGTACAACATTTAAAGGACATTTGAACAGGTATATGATTAGGGAAAAGGATTGGAGTGATCTGGGTCAAAACACAGGAAAATGGGACATGTTTAGATGGGCATCTGGTTTGGCTGGGACAGGTTGGGTTGAAAGGGCTGTTTTCATGCTGCATGGCTATGTTTCTGCGGCATCCATGATGGGAGGAAAGCTCGTTGTGGACAGTGAAGTGTTTTTTACGGAGTGTGAATGTCTCATGTTCTCTATGAATGGGTGTCCTTCCAATATTTAATTCAGTTTTGTCGTTGCAGTTAAATAATGGGAGACGCAAAATCTGATAGTGTTGAGATACAAGAATGAAAGAATCAAACTAAAACCAACCCGAGAGAACAGTGAAGATACACGAGTGTGATTAAATTAAAGACGACAAAGGGTCTGATCACCTAAGCAAATGGATTAAATGAACAGTTTAAATTTTCATTCACCACATGCCAAAACTGAGAGCTGCTGATAGACACACAAAGACAGATCTCAGGTAATGCACAGGATTGATTTAGACCCAATCTAAAAAGTTACATAGAATAAGCAGGCCTAATAAGGGACAATTTAATTACAGCTCTGCTGCAGTCTGAGTGCTCATGCCTGGGCTTGACCATGTCCCGCTTACTCTTCTGTGACAGTGAAATAAAGACAAGACAAGATGAGAAACGTACGCCAAGCCCGTCTGTCAACTTTGGATGTGCAATAAGGAAAAGTGCTGTGCTGTTGAATCCACTATGACCTGTTTTGAATACATAACACTTCAATGATACCCTCTGCTGAAAGTGAACAAATTAGCTGCAGCCGTAAATACTGCATGCTCCTGGTGATCATGGCCAAAGGGCTGGGGTTAAGAGGAGCTGAGGTTAAAAGAGGTGGAAGGTAGAGGGGAGGCATTAGACATTCTGCAGTGTGCAACAAAAACATGTTAGCGTTTTTGTTGGTTAACAAGCTGAATGACTTTAATCATTTTAGAAACAATTCAAATGACCTTCAATGGAAAATATTGTTATATTATTTAAAAAAAATACACTTTCAACGGCTCTTTAAGTAGGTCATGGAGGAAGAGAAAGAAGTGGAAAGGAGGTTGTTACTATGCAGAACGAAAGGTTTACAAAAGCCTATGTGTAGGAAAGAACTGTAGATCCTGGTTTAAATCAAAGTGGTGGAGTTACTCAGCGTGACAGAATGCTGCCTGCCCCGCTGAGTTACTTCAGCATTTTGTATCTATTTACAAAACCCCATTTTCCTTTAATCTTCAAGACATTATCATTAGCTTGCAAAGACCAAGTACTTCATTCAAGGTACACAAAAATGCTGGAGAAACCCAGCAGGTGCAACAGCATCTATGGAGCGAAGGAAATGAGCAACGTTTCGACTCGAAACGTTGCCCATTTCCTTCGCTCCATAGATGCTGCTGCACCCGCTGAGTTTCTCCAGCATTTTTGTGTATCTTCGATTTTCCAGCATCTGCAGTTCCTTCTTAAACTCTTCAGTACTTCATTCAGCTCAGTCAGATCCGACACATTGTTCAGCTTGGGGTCTGTGCAGCTTAGTTAATGTGGCCATTAACAATGACCATCTGAATTACTGGGGAAATGCTTTGGTTCACCATCTTTCTGTTCCTTGGTGATATTTACAGATCAGCAAAAGATTAGTTCAGTGACAGATATTGTACTAAAGGGAGTCAACTGAGTGTAAGAGGAATGAATGTGGGGATTGAGGAGCGGGACGGTTTGACAAGCCCTCCCCTGACAGTCAATACTTCTTCCAGCAGGCATGTAATCTTCAACAAAACATCACTTGTTTTATGAGAGGGAGAGAAGAGGAGGGATGTCAATAGAGCAACATCCGAAACTCTGGCTCAGTTGCAGAGTAAAGCTTGCCCTGAACCATGACCCTAATGTGGCAAACAAAGTGAAATAGACAGACCCATCAGCCACACACACACGACACGTGGGATCAACAAGATTCAAACTATTACACCATCTAAACTATTCCCAAATCGAACAGAAGGCAAGTGAAACACACTTGATGCAAATGATATTTCCAAGTATTCCCCTTGGCAATGTTTTGCGGAAAGGGAAATAGAATGTAAATAAAAATTACACCATTGATTGCGATCTATGAACACAATGTGCTCCTTCGTACGTGAATCATGTGTCGTGCCGTATCTTGGGTGGCAAGGTGGCGCAGCAGTAAACAGAGACCCAGAGACCCAGGTTCGATCCTGAACACGGGTGCTGTCTGCATGGGGTTTGTACGTTCTCCCCGTGACCTGCGTGGGTTTTCCCAGAGATCTTTGGTTTCCTCCCACACTCCAAAGACGTACAGGTTTGCAGGTTAATTGGCTTCAGTATAAGTGTCAATTGTCCCCAGTGTGTGTGGGAAAGTGTTGGTGTGTGGGGATCACTGCCGGTGACCATTCGGGGAGCCAAACGGCCTGTTTCCACGCTAAACTAAACTAAAATAAACAAACTATTACACCACCTAAAAGATCCCTGAAACTGAGGGCAAGTGAAACACATTTGATGCAAATTACACCAAGTATTTCCCTTAGCAATGGTTTGTGGAAAAGGAAATAGTTTGTAAAACAACAATCTTACACCCCTGTGCTATCTATGAACACCTAATATGCTCCTGCATGTGTGAATTATGTGTCTCGCATGCACCTCAGCTATTCTAGATTGGTATGATACATGGTCATCAAATGGCCTAGTTAATACTCAATCTTCACACATCATAAATGAGAATGAGGCATCAAATGGTACTGCTGTGCCCGAGCCTTGCACCCGAACGTCACCATTCTCGTGCTCACTGACTGACAATGGCTCCCAGGCCCAGGAAACATTATCCACATTCACTGCATGACTCACTCCTCACGATCGCTACTCTCTCACAGCCCCTCAAATGTTTGAGATGTCTGCACTTCTCCACCGCTGCTCTTTGTCGTCCCATCATGGTCGGCCTTTATGCAGCCGCGCAGATCCTAACATAACAGAATCTCCTCCATAAACTTCTTGAGCTCCCGGTCGTTAAGACGTTTGAACTCTCCTCCTCATTCCCACACTGTTCTCGGTCTCCTCTGACGCCAGGGTGAGGCCAAATGCAACTCTTGGGCGTTCAACAGCATGAAGATTGAGGTCTCCAATCTCAGGTAATGCACCTCCCCGTCCCACTGTTCAATCTCTCTTCCTCTGAATGACACATGGCCACCCACACACATTTCCCCATCCAACCCATCGTGCCGGTGTCCTATTCCCCAGCATCTTTCCCCTCCACCACCTGCTTCCACCCGCCTATCGCCCACACACTCAATCCACTGAACTCCCCACGCCCTCTCTGTTGTTCCCAACTGTCCACCAATGATAGGCATATGCAGGGAATGGAGGGATATGGATTATGTACAGGCAAATAAGAGTTGATCTTGGCATCATGTTCGGCACAGACATTGTGGGCCGAAGGGCCTGTTCCTCTTCTGTTCTATCCCTTATCTGGTTCCACTCACCACCTTTTATCAGAGTCAATAATCCTCAGCCCCCTCACGCATCACCTCCCAGCATCTGTCCCCATCTCCACCCTCCCCTCCGCAATCCCCACCCCTCTCAACCACACTTGCCAGCCCCTGCCTCCACCTCCACCCCTTGTTTCTTCACATGGCCATTTCCCCTCGACAGCCAGAGCCCTGATGCAGGGTCTGGACCAGAAACGTTGACTAAATCTCTGTCTCCACTGATGCTGCCTGTCCCACTGAGCAACTCGTTTTTTTTTGTTTCAGTCTGAAGAAGGGTCTCGACCCGAAACATCGCCTATTTCCTTCGCTCAATAGATGTTGCCTCACCCGCTGAGTTTCTCCAGCATTTTCCTGCATCTGCAGTTCCTTCTTAAAAACGTAAAAACCTGTTTTTTTTGCTCGCATGACCAGTTAGCTTATTCCCGATCATAATTCTTCTCACGTACTGCCCACATTTTACTGTGGCCCGATAAAATGCAAAAATGCAAATCGAGCTGCACCCCATTTGGACTGACAAAACTTAGAATGTCTGACAGTGCGGTGAAGAGAGGGAGCAAGGAAGCAGTTTCATAACTTCGCACACCAGAGCAACGTCTCACGGCTCGCAGTGAATTAAATCAACCACGATCAAATTACTGTTGCCATTCAAAGGCTCGGATTATGCAATTGGTCAAGCATGTCTGAGAGGGGATGTCTGAAAAAAAAGTCGATAGTTAAAGCAGAAACCAACAGACAATTTCCTGAAACCGCTGCAAATTGTCTACTTTAATGAGGATTGTGAGCGCTCTGAAAATTCAGACGTTAATAAAAGACAGAGACAGCCGAGTGTGTGGGGGGGGGCTGAGAGTATGAGCTAAGAAGCAAGAGCAACACCTGCAGGCAATAAAACTCAGAGAGAGAAACAGGAAGTCCAGGCCAGGGTTGCCCGGGAGGAGGTGCTGGTGACGCCAGCCAATTCATCTTGCTGCCGATTAGCAGGAGGCCTTCGCTGGGACAGGCTCCTAGCTCGCAGGCATACAGGAAGGCAGCTAATGAAACCCATAAGGGAGCTGTCTGAATCAGCCATGGAGAATGGTATTCTTGGCACAGGCACTGCTCTGTATTTATCCTGCTGACCTCATGCAAGCTTCCACACACAGTCGTCTCATGACTCTGTCATTTTGAATGCCGCAGTTCAGGAGTGCCAGGGGTTCGAGGCCAGAACAGGGGGTGGGAGGAAGGACAAGATCCTTGGCAATTAAAAAAAAAAAAAAAAATTCTCTACCCAGCGCTGGCTTTCTGAGGTTAGCGACTGCCTCACTTGTGTGTTCGAGCACTATCCAGTGCTGTCGCGGAGGTGGGCGCAGTTCAGAAAGAAGAAAACATCGCCCCAAGAAGCTATTTAAAAAACACTGACAGCAATCTCACTTTTGCAACAGCACCTCACCTCAGCTCAGCAACCCAGACTCCATTTGCTTAAGCTAAGGAAAAACATAGAGATCCAAGGAAAAATGTATCCCATATGTAGATCAGGTTACAAGCTTGGCACACCACACCCCAACTCAGGGTCAGCAGGGTAACGCAGGCCATTCCACAGTCGAGTTCAGGAAAGATTCAGGCACAGGGAGCCAACTTGCCTCGCCTCATGGTGGAAAATGAGGTACACCAGAAGCCAACACAATTCACAAAGCACTCGCAATATATTTTGGGAACCTTTTAACTCCAGCTCGCAAGATCATCTGCCCTCTGGTCACTGCACAAGCAGGGCACTCCCCACCGTAGCACAAGGACACTGTCGGGACACTCAATCCAGCTCTCTGTCTGCAGAGATCCGGTCACCCTGGCTCACTGTGGGATCCCAGGCAGCTACGCCTCAGCTCATAGTACAAACCCAGGCATTACTTGTACTCGCTCACTGAAATAACCCAGGCAGCCCTCTCCCCAGCTCAACACAACAAACCACGGCACCCCTCTCCCCAGTGTAATGTATGAACCTCAGCACCGCTCACCCCAGCTCATGCAACAATGCAACTGCCCCTCTCCTCTTAGCGCATGGCTAAATTTGGCACCCCTTGCCCTAGCTCAATTGAGGAGGAAACAAGGTAGCCCTCTACGTTCCTGAGCAGGACCCGAAGCACCCATCAACCCTCACTCCCAGCAGGAACACGGGTACCCTCATCCCCAGCTCACGGCAGGGCACCGTGCAGCTCACACCCCCAGATTACTGCAGGAACTAGAGCACTCCCGTCCCTAGCTAACAGTCTCAACGAGCACCCCTTTACCTACATCACTGCAGGAACCTAGGTAGCTCTTTCCTGAGCTCACTGAAGAATCCTAATCATCAGCTCACCACGGCAACACAAGCACCCCAATTCCAAGCTCAGCCTCTGCAGGATTCAAAGTATAGGAATTTGGTGACAAAGTGAATTTGAATCATAGTCGTAGATTCATAGCGTGTGGAAATAGGTCCCTCTGCCCAAGTCAGCCAACATGCCCCCATCTAAACGGGTCCCACCTGCCTGCTTTTGGCCCATATCCCTCTAAACCTACCCTTTTAGCAGAGCTGGCTGTTGAGCCCAAGACTGAGACTTACATCAACTCCAACCTCGGAATGGGCAGCAGCTCAGTGAGTACACACACACACCACAGCTATGGATCATAGTACCTGGAAGCACGGTGGCGCAGCAGTAGAGTTGGTACCTTATAAACCCAGAGACCACGGGTGCCGTCTGTACACAGTTTGTACTTTCTCCCCGTGTTTTACCCAGGTTTACCCAGTTTCCACCCCACACTCCAAAAACGTACAGGCTTGGAGGTTAATTTGGCTTCAGTAAACATTGTAAATTGTACCTGGTGTGCCGGATAGTGCTAGTATGCAAGGATCGCTGGTTGGCACAGACTCTGTGGGCCGAAGGGCTTGCCTCTAAACTAATGTTCATATCCCACTGAATGCAGATGTAAAGCTTGTACGGGATCAACTATACACTGCTATTAATAGTTTTGAAACAAGATCTTGTTTATCATAGGTGGGAACATCAAACAAGCAAAACTGAAGAGTGTGCGACCAACATATACACACCAACAGGTCTCCTGTCCTAGATGCCCAAATTACAGTTCCGTAACCATCACCTACCACCATATCCCTTGGCCTCAACAAGTAAAATATGACTCGGCAACAATGCACCGACTGCCAGTCAGAAACTGAAGTGCAACGTCTGGCACAGAATGTCATACAGTGCTGTTCTGAGCAAAGAGATGAACTCCTACCTGACTGCTTTGAGTCTGTGGGCTGGTCCACGTGCAAGGACTCCGCAGCCATACTAAATGAGCATGCCACTGCCAACAGTGTGGCATTAAGTGTGTGGAGGATTGCGTGCCAGAAAAAAGTCAGGCCTAGTGTTGCTCCAATACCATTTACAAGTTTGCAGGTGACGCTACCGTAGTGGGCCAGATCTCAAATAACCGTGAGATGAGAGTGGAGAAAGGAGATAGAGGGCTCAGCATCATGGTGCCAAGAAAACAACCTCTCCCTTCATGTCAGCAAAATGTCAGAGCTGATGGATACACAAAAAAGCTGGAGAAACTCAGCGGGTGCAGCAGCATCTATGGAGCGAAGGAAATAGGCAACGTTTCGGCCCGAAACGTTGCCTATTTCCTTCGCTCCATAGATGCTGCTGCACCCGCTGAGTTTCTCCAGCTTTTTTGTGTAACCTTCCATTCTCCAGCATCTGCAGTTCCTTCTTAAACACTGTCGGAGCTGATCATTGACTTTGAGAAGTAGGGCTGTGTATAAGCCCCAGTCTGCATCAATGGAGCCATAGTGTTGATGGTCAAGACTCTCGGGATCATTATCGGTATAAATATCACCAACAATTAGTCATGGACCAACCATATCAACCTATAGTCAAGAAAGCACATCAACACCTCTACGTTCTCAGAAGGCTAAGGATACTAGGCATGTCACCAATGACTCTCACCAGCCATAAAGGACATCCTCTCACAGATTGGTAGAGACATTGCAGAGTTGTAACTGCAGTCCATCAACAAACCAGCCACCACCCCAATTATCTTGTGTAAGAAAGAACTGCAGATCGAAGGTAGACACTTTAAAATGCCGGAGCAACTCAGCGGGTGAGGCAGCATCTCAGGAGAGAAGGAATGGGCTGAAGAAGGGTCTCAACCCAAAACTTCGCCCATTCCTTCTCTCCTGAGACGCTGAGTTACTCCAGCATTTTGTGTCCACCCTGATTATCTCCATATATCTAATTGCGACCATTACACGTTTTGTAATCCGCACTTTCTCTGCAGCTGTAACACAATATTCTGCACTCTGTTTATTTTCTCTTTGATACTGCCTGATGTCATCATTTATGGTACAATTTGCCTGGAGAACATACAAAACAATGTTTTCCAATGTATTTTTGGTGCACATGACAATGATAAACCAATACCAAGTAGTAAGAAATAACTTTGGCTCAGAAGTTCAGGAAGTAGAATCCGGTTGGGTGCGGATAAGAAATAACAAAGGAAATAAATCATTGGTGACAGAAGTCTATCGGCCACAACATCACAGATTCAATCGTGAATGTAAATTAAGACGGCATTGTAATTAAGAGTTATTGAATTTAATCTTCGTATAGGTTGAGCAAATTAAATTGACAACACAGCAGTTCTTTGAATGCATTCAAGACAGTTTCCCAGAAAATAGCATGGCAACAGTAGAGCTACTGCCTTACAGCACCAGAGACCTGGGTTCAATCCTGACTACTGTTGTCTGTACAGAATTTGTACATTCTGCCTGTCACCCGAGTGGGTTTTCGCCGGGAGCGTCGGTTTCCTCCCACACTCCAAAGACGTACAGGTTAGTAGGTCAATTGGCTTGGTATAAGTGTAAATTGTCACCCTCGTGCGTGTTGGATAGTGTTAATGTGCGGGGATCGCTGGTCAGTGCGGACTCGGTGGGCCGAAGGGCCTGTTTCCGCGCTGTAAACTAAAACAGATTGTGGATATAATAAAATAGTCTAGTTTAGGTCTGGTCATGTACACCTTTTATAGATGATTAATCAGTGATCTGAGAGTAAAGAATGCTCTGGGAAGACTGGTCATAACATGATAAAATTTCACATTCAGCTTGGTCCAAAATTACAGTCTTAAACTTAAATAAAGGCAATCACATTGGTTTGAAGGATATTAGATGAAAAGGAACAAAGCTGGGCAAGCTGTGACAGACAATTAAAGAAATGCATCAGAAGTCTCAAAGATATATATTCTGCCAGGAACAAAGACGCTACAGCAAAGTGGATTCATCTGCAGCCAATTCAAGAAATGAAGAATTGGACTAGAGTGAAAGAAAACATTTATAAATATTATAATAAAAATTGGCAGCGTGAGATTGGGTAAAATGTTTGAAATCAGCAAAGGAAGACTAAAATTAGAGTGCAAGAGTAAACCATCAAGAAAAATAAAACACATTATCAAAGCAAACAGTAAACATTGAACACTTAGAAGCCAAGACAAAAGAATTATTAAAGTGGGGTGGGTGGGGAATAAGGAAATGGGAGAGATGTTAAACAAATACTTGCGTTCAATTTTAGTATTAAACTAAAAGTGTGTGATGGTAAAAAACAATGGGGAAAAAAAGGGTCAAGGAAGGTATATATTATGTCAAAGGAGGCAGCCATTCAGCCCATCGAGTCCATGCCAGCTCTCAGCAGTCCCATTCCCACTTGTTTTACTCTTATGTCACCCATAAACATATTCTCATGGCCCTCATTGAGTTTACAATACCAGCAAGAATATTGTAAGGATGGCCGTTATTGTAGGATTGAAGTGTAGAAATGAGCACAAGATACAATTGCTGCAATTGTACAAGGTTGAGTGGGACCCCGCCTGGAATTTTCTCCCCTTAGTGAAGGAAGGATATACTTTACTTTAGGCAGGCTGAAAAAGGCTTAGCAGAATGATTCCCAACGTGAAGGATTTGTTTTAAGAAACAAAAAGGATAGTATCCTCTTTGCAGGAGGGAGGAAATCAAAGTTAAAACACACAACTCAAAGGTCTCCTCCCAGGTGACGGAATCTGGAATCGGGAACATAGTCACATGTTATAGTGGGATAAAAAGGAATTTATTTTCCCAGGAGTTGCCAATTTTTGGAATTCTCTACCTCAGAGAGCTTCATTACTTATGGTCAAGGTTGAGATAGAACTTAGACTTCAGGGGAGACAATGACAGAAAAATGTTGACCAAAGGCATTGATCAGACCAGCTATGGTGTTTAATGACTGGTAAAGTAGAATCGAGGGGCCACAGTGCCTCTTCCCGTTGCTAACATTACATTCCCGTAGCATGAAGCTCAGTACACCTCACCGCCACTCACTGCAGGAACGCAGGCGTCCCTTATTCAGTGTCAAATGTTGTGGTTAGGGCAGGATTAGAAGAATCCCTGAGCAATACACCACAAGTATATCAGTCCTGTTTAAACAAGTTAAGACACAAATGAATTATATCTCACTGATATGTTTGCTGTCTGAAGCCATTCTGCTGAACTTTGCAGTTTGTTTTATGTTGTGTTCAATGCCCTCTCACCTCCCAAGCACAAGCTCATTTAAAAAACATATCGAAATGAAAGAGATTAATTAGTTCACCAGAATATGTAAAACAAAACAAAAGAATCGAACAGCAGGGAGAATGTCAAATAAAGGGCAGCAAAATATTCACAGCAGAGGAAATGAAAAAGATTGGCTAGAATTTGGGGTGTGTGAGACACTAAATAAAACACTTATTTTATTCACTAATGTACAAGTGATGAAGAATCGGAAAATGATGCATGTTTCTGCAGAGGCCATTCAGCCAATTACACTTTGTCAGCTCTTTGGCAGTTCCACTACCCTGCTAAGTTTGCCAGAATTCTGCATTTTCTTTCCCAGTCATTTACTCCAAACTTTTTTGAGAGTTATAAATGGATCTACTTCCACACTCTTTCAGCGTGCATAATTCCAGAACTTAACACCTCATTTCATAGAAAATAAAGATTTCCTTCACAATGCATTGGCTCTGGTGTCAATTAACCCAAATCCCCAAACCACTGACCGTCTGGGGCACTGGAAAAGGCACATCCACTGACATCTCTCAGTGCTGTGCATTCAGGCAAGCACTTGGGATAAACGACTACAATCTCAGAGGGAAAATACTGAAGGGCAATGTTATTTGCTGTGGTAGAGTTGCTGCCTTACAGTGCCCGAGACCCAGGTTCGATCCTGCCTACGGGTGCTGTCTGTACGTACGTACGTTCTCCCTGTGACCGCGTGGGTTTTCTCCACGATCTCCGGTTTCCTTCCACACTCCGAAGACGTTAAGGTTTGCAGTTTAATTGGCTTCTGTAAATGGTAAACATTGTCCCGAGTGTGTAGGATAGTTCTAGTGTACGGGTTGATCGCTGGTCAGCGCCGGCTCGGTGGGCCGAAGGGCCTGTATCTCGAAAGTCTAAAGTTATCATCAGACATGGCATAAAATCATAAACCTGGGATGCGCCAATAAAATGTAGGTACATCTACCCATTCAAATTTGATGCAAAATATCCCACACGTTTCAGGATGTAAGAAAGGAAAAGCTCTGGCTACCCGATCAGTATTTATCCTTCAATAATCAGCACTTACAAATACCGTATGATCATTATCACATTCACAGTTGCAGGCAAGTTGCTTACCAGATTTTCTACATTGTAACAACAAATATAGTTAATTGGCTTTAACGCACATTGGTCATAATAGCTAGACAAATGGTACCCCTTCCCCCCTTCCTCCCCCCCGGACCCACAGGAGGACCAGATACCTTGCTAAATGTTGCATCATTTCAATTAACTTGTTTAAATGATTTGGTTTAGTGTCATATGTACCAAGGTACTGTGAAAAGTTTTCTGTTAAGTTTATAGTCAGGTCTACCGAGAAACAGTGAAAAACTTTTGTTGCGTGCTATTCGGTCAGCGGAAAGACTAAATATGATTACAATCGAGCCGTCCACAGTGTACAGATACATGATAACGCAATAACGTTTAGCGCAAGATAAAGTCCAGTAACGTCTGATTAAAAATATTCCACCGGTCTCGTCCAAGGGTCGAGAACGCCAGAACTAACTGTGGAGCTTTCCCGAGGTATCGTGGGCCTAACTCTACGAAACACCAGTGAAGGAGGTGCCCACTTGATATACTGGCATCTACACGATTAGTTTTTAAGTGCTTGTTAACTTGGAGATAGCTTACTATTACACATGGAGTTTGTTATTGTTCTTAGCATAAGTGTGTGTATAAGCAGTTTAAAATACTACTTTGGCTTTGGGCTTGGTTTTTTTTTTTTGGTTGAGCGTTTATCCTGGTGTTATAGCACAAATACTTTGTGTTTTAATGGTAAGTTCTCATCTATTTTGGAAGGAATTACCGGTATTCAAAACTTGTGCAGGAAGGAACTGCATATGCTGGTTTAATCAAAAGATAGACACAAAAAGCTGGAGTATCTCAGCGGGTCAAATAGCATCTCTGGATCTCAGAAAAGGAATAGGTGACGTTTCGGGTTGAGTCTGCTCTTCAGTCCAAAATCAAAATTTGTGCTTTACGTCAAGTTGAAAATGAAGCATTGACTCTTCTGACACACTGCACTGAAATGCCAGTCAGATGGTCACCAGGAAGAGGACGTGTCAGGCCTATAATGATGGTGGATACCCCCCCAGACAGGAAGTGTCTCTTGCCAAGTATTTCCAGCACGTACAGGAAGTGTTGCTACTCTAACGGCCCCCGACACTCTGGGGCCAGGAAAGCACACACATACAGTACCCTCCATAATGTTTGGGACAAAGACCCATCATTTATTTATTTGCCTCTGTACTCCACAATTTTAAATTTGTAATAGAAAACATCACATGAGTGTACATTATCAGATTTAAATAAAGGCCATTTTTATACATTTCTGTTTCACCATGTAGAAATTACAACAGAGTATACAAATAGTCCCCCCATTTCAAGGCACCATAATGTTTGGGACACAGCAATGTTATGTAAATGAAAGTAGTCATGTTTAGTATTTTGTTGCATATCCTTTGCATGCAATGACTGCTTGATGTCAACGATTCATGGACATCACCAGTTGCTGGGTGTCTTCTCTGGTGATGCTCTGCCAGGCCTGTATTGCAGCCATCTTTAGCTTATGCTTGTTTTGGGGGCTAGTCCCCTTCAGTTTTCACTTCAGCATATAAAAGGCATGCTCAATTGGGTTCAGATCGGGTGCTTGACTTGGACACTCAAGAATTGACCATGTTTTAGCTTTGAAAAACTCCTTTGTTGCTTTAGCAGTATGTTTGGGATCATTGTCTTGCTGTAGAATGAACCGCAGGCCAATGCGTTTTGAGGCATTTGTTTGTAGTTGAGCAGATAGGATGTGTCTTTACACTTCAGAATTCATTATGCGACTGCCATCGGCAGTTGTATCATCAATGAAGATAAATGAGCCAGTACCTTCAGCAGCCATATATGCCCAGGCCATAGCACCCCCACCACCGTGTTTCACAGATGAAGTGGTATGCTTTGGATCTTTGGCAGTTCCTTCTCTCCTCCACACTTTGCTCTTGCCATCACTCTGATATGAGTTAATCTTCGTCTCATCTGTCCACAAGACCTTTTTCCAAAACTGTGGTTGCTCTTTTAAGTACTTCTTGACAAACTGTAACCTGCCCATTGTATGTTTGCAGCTAACCAGTGGTTTGCATCTTGCAGTGTAGCCTCTGTGTTTCTGTTCATGAAGTCTTCTGCGGACAGTGGTCATTGACAAATGCACACCTGATTCTTGAAGAGTGTTTCTGATCTGTTGGACAGGTGTTTGGGGATTTTTTGTTATTATAGAGAGAATTCTTCTGTCATCAGCTGTGGAGGTCCTCCTTGGCCTGCCAGTCCCTTGGCGATTAAGGGAGCTCACCAGTGTTCTCTTTCTTCTTAATGATGTTCCAAACAGTTGATTTTGGTAAGCCTGACGTTTGGCTAATGTCTCTAACAGTTGTATTCTTGTTTCTCAGTCTCATAATGGCTTCTTTCACTTTCATTGGCACAACTTTGGTCCTCATGTTGATAAACAGCAATAAAAGTTTTCAAAGGTGATGGAAAGACTGGAGGAAAGACTAGGTGCTGAGAGCTCTCTTATACCTGCATTAAGGAGGCAATTAAACACACCTGAGCAATTACAAACTCCTGTGAAGCCATGTGTCCCAAACATTATGGTGCCCTGAAATGGGGGGGCAAAGTATAAACACAGCTGTAATTTCTACATGGTGAAACCAAAATATATAAAGATGGCCTTTAATAAAATCAGACAATGTGCACTTTAACAGAATGTGATTTTTTTTTTCTATTACAAATCTCAAATTGTGGAGTACAGAGGCAAATAAATAAATCATGGGTCTTTGTCCCAAACATTATGGAGGGCACTGTAACTAAACAGTGGGGGAATAAATAGGTCAAAATAAATGTTCAACAGTCCCATACGCTTGACAGGAACGAGAACACCGTTCACTGCTGTATCGTTAGCTGGCAAAGCAGCAATGGAATCTGATAAGTTAATTTACCCTTTGAAATAGTGTCTTCACTGAAGAAAATGCTTCCAACTCCCATTCAGCTACGGAAAGGCTGATTCAGGGCAATTGAAGTACAAGCGAGTTAGAATTTCACCTAAAACAGTGGACAAACCTGCACTGTGACTTGATCATACCTGGGACAAGAAGGGTGGGAATCTTCCACGGATTACAAGCAAAAATAGAGCCAGAATCCCTTCCCCCATTCACCTCATTAGAACCTGGCCATGTTCTATGAAATGATTCGCCCGGTCCAGTTCCAATCTGGACCCACCTGCAGGGCATGCAGTTTGAGGCACACCCTACCCTATTGCTTGGTTGTCCCCAACCCCAGACTCAATGACGTTCAAGAAGGAACTGCAGATGCTGAAAAATCAAGGGTAGACAAAATTGCTGGAGAAACTCAGCGGGTACGGCAGCATCTATGGAGCGAAGGAAATAGGCAACGTTTCGGGACGAAACGTTGCCTATTTCCTTCGCTCCATAGATGCTGCCGTACCCGCTGAGTTTCTCCAGCAATTTTGTCTACCCCAGACTCAATGACTCTGATCATCATGCCCTATGCCCAGGAATCCGTTGTCTTGTACCGTGTCGCAATAAATGATCCAATCTCTTTCTGAAAGTTACTCATGAAGCTTTGTCACCGAGCCGTTCGAGCAAGGCATTTGTGCAAATCACTGCGGCTCTTCATCCTGGCTTTGCTGCCCAGTTACAGTCAATATTCTTTGCCCTCACATTTCAAGCATCTCCACCGGTTGCTGCCTATTTGTACACGTACCTGCGGACTGTGGCCTCCGTATCCCATGCTGTGAGACGTCGGGATGGAGAGCGTGTGCGGGCCTAACGGCGAGCTGATAACCGAATAGGGAGAGCCCAGTCCATTCATTGGAGAGTTCAAAGTGCTAATGGGTGAATGAAGCTGCCCTGGGGAGGTGAGGGAGGGGCTGATCCCAGACCCCATCATCTGAGGGTGAAGAGAAGGTCCATTCATGGCTGCTTCCGAGGAGTCGCAATTCATGGACACATTCACTCGCGCTGAAGAGTCTGGAAGAAGATGAAATATTTTAAAATGCCGAAATAAAACATAACACTATCCTCATTATGTGGCTCAACATCCCTTTACAATTGAGGAAAATGTATAAAACAGGAATTAGTTACACAGACACAAGACTCGGCATTCCTCAATACAAGGACGTCTTTTTGCCACTGAAGTGATTTTTCAGATTTGACGCATAATTGGCAGAAACAAGATGACTGCTGTTCGATGCACCACATGACTCAAAGGAAATGTACCATCATATCCAGCCTTCTGAAAGGACAAGTGAATGTAGAGCTAACACAAAACCTGATGTGGGATTATCTTTAACACTTTGTTTTAATTAAACGTAAGACATATTATAACAAGATAATAAACATGAGAGGCACGTTTTGTACACAGCATAAAGTTAACTCAAGTTAAAAAGTGAGGATGTTGCCAAATTTCAATCCACTTCTGAAATATGTTGGTGCTCCTGAAATTGAGAGATGGAGAGACAGTGTTTTACATTTTCCCTAATCAGTCCTGCTCCTCTGACAATGTGCCACTCCCGTGATACCATGATAGCAATATTTATCCCTTTGATGACCATTAAAATGATCTGGTAATTATCTCATTGGTGTTTGAGAGGGTTTCCCATAGGTTAATTTATAGTGACATTTTTGATATCACAGCAGTGACTGCACTTAAAAGTACTTAATTGGCTCTTTGTTATCTCCCGATCGATGAGCCATGCTTGAATGGCGGAGTAGACTTGATGGGCCGAATGGCCGACTTCCTCTCCTATATCTTATGAACATCACCAAGTGACAGGACTAAAGAGTGAAAGAGAGCCTTTGCTTCATTAGCAGTCTCACCAGGGCTTTGTACAACTGCAGTAGGACCTCCTTGCTCCTAGGTCAGACTGCAGGTCCAAGAACAGTGTACATTTACAACAAACGATCAGCAAAAATAAATAAATAATTAACTTCAACAATATGCGCAGTAGAGAGTAGGTCACAGTTATTGACTGATGCCTGCCCTAATTACGGATTTAGTGAGAGTGTCAATACCAACACCAAACACTCCCAGGGTAGGTACAGCTTGGGTTAGAAAGCAAAATTCCCTCCGTGCTGAAGTGGGAAAGAAATGGGATGGAAAATGTGAACAGGGCAGACTATGACTGGAAGGAGGATACCGACGGACCTACCTGGTCAGGACCTTTGCTTAAGATCGGTTTCAATGAAGGATCCACAGCTGAATTTCTCCACAGATCTTGTCTGACCCAAGTTTCTGTAACCACAGGAAAAAATGTAATTAATTCTCCTTGCCTGCTCTTGACCATGGTTTTCTCTGCACTACACACTCACACCGATCACCTGATCTAACAGAAACGTCATGTTAAATTCCTCCCCAGCGTGTGTCAGCACCTTAGTGATCATGTCAGCATATGTACTAATTCCTCTGGGTGTTCCCTGTCCCTGTATTTTTTGTTCTCTCGTCTCACGATAGTCTCCCTATCCACTCCTATCCAAGTCCCATGTCATTAACTTGTACCAAAGCAGATTGTACCACTGCCGAAGCTGATAAAAATAGAAGCTGTTGGGAAATACTCAACAGGTTGAGCAGCATATGTGGGGAGAGAAACAGAGCTTCAGATCAAAGAGGAAATATTACATTGGTTTAATTCTCCACGAATGGTGTCTGGCTTGCCGAATATGTGCCACACCCAATTTTCATTTTTATCATTTGTGTATGATGTTGCAATTGTCTCTTTCAGGTTGATTCACAGTGTTTTTAATATTGCTTGTTAATTTAACCTCGACAATAAACGGATTCACTCCCAACAAATGACAGCATGTAGTATTGTTTCATCAGAAGGCTTGTTTGTCCCTTCTTTCCATTCCAGGCCCAAACATCGAAATTCACTGATCAATGTTTGTTGATTTTGATATTGTGACTTTGTGGTGAGATTTTTGATTTGCGAGTCAAAAGTCATCTGTTGAATACACTACTGCAGGAGCGACATACTTAGAGGTACGATCTTGAAAGATTAAACATCGGACAGAGAGCTCGGCCCGTGCATTATCTGAAGAGCAAAGGGAATACTCCCAATGATCTGTTCATTCTTCCTCATTAATAGCCCATTCACTTCAATTCGATATGTGGGATTAGGCCAGGTAGAAAATAGTCATTGCAATGAGTAAAAAGCAATAATCATTTAAATTAATTTATGAGGAGGAAGATGCCAATTTGTCTTTTATATTAATATGAAACAAAGGTTTGGGAATGAGAGCTTTGACTGACGTAACTACATCCGATCCCGAACAGGGCTGTACTAAAATAAGCTGGGAGAGAATCTTTTTTTACTTCATACTGTGACTTGTAACCTAACTGGGCCATGTCAGAAAGGCAAGGAATTCCACATAACGTACCCTGGGCCAGATTAGCCAAAAGGAATTCTTCAAGCTATTTTTGAGATACCCCACAGAACACTCCATCAGAAGACATTATACAGTGCCCTCCATAATGTTTGGGACAAAGACCCATCATTTATTTATTTGCCTCTGTACTCCACAATTTGAGATTTGTAATAGAAAACGCTCCCTTCCATTGAAAAGCGCTGTCTGCGGAGGCCGCTCAGCATAGAAAAAAATCACGTGGTTAAAGTGCACGTTGTCAGATTTTATTAAAGGCCTTCTTTATACATTTCGGTTTCACAATGTCAAAATTACAGCAGTGTTTACACATAGTCCCCCAATTTAAGGGCACCATAATGTTTGGGACACAGCAATGTCATGTGGATGAAAGTAGTATTTTGTTGCATATCCTTTGCATGCAATGTCTGCTTGAAGTCTGCGATTCATGGACATCACCAGTCGCTGGGTGTCTTCTCTGGTGATGCTCTGCCAGGCCTGTATTGCAGCCATATTTAGCTTATGCTTGTTTTGGGGGCTAGTCCCCTTCAGTTTTCTCTACAGCATATAAACGGCGTGCTCAATTGGGTTCAGATCGGGTGATTGACTTGGCCACTCAAGAATTGACCATTTTGTAGCTTTGAAAAACTCCTTTGTTGCTTTAGCAGTATGTTTGGGATTATTGTCTTGCTGTAGAATGAACTGCCGGCCAATGAGTTTTGAGGCATTTATTTGAACTTGAGCAGATAGGATGTGACTATACACTTCAGAATTCATTATGCTACTACCATCAGCAGTTGTATCATCGATGAAGATAAGTGAGCCAGTACCTTCAGCAGCCATACATGCCCAGGACACAACACCCTCACCACAGATGAGGTGGTTTGCTTGGAATCTTGGGCAGTTCCTTCTCTCCTCCATACTTTGCTCTTTCCATCGCTCTGACATAAGCTAATCTTCGTCTCATCTGTCCACAAGACCTTTTTCCAGAACTGTGGTTGTTCTTTTAAGTACTTGGCAAACTGTAACCCGGCCATCCTATTTTTGCAGCTAACCAGTGGTTTGCATCTTGCAGTGTATCCTCTGTATTGCTGTTCATGAAGTCTTCTGCGGACAGTGGTCATTGACAGATCCCACACCTAAAGAGTGTTTCTGATCTACCGGGCAGGTGTCTGGGGATTTTTCGATGTTATAGAGAGAATTCTTCCGTCATCAGCTGTGGAGGTCCTCCTTGGCCTGCCAGTCCCTTTGTGATTAGTAAGCTCACCAGTGCTCTCTTTCTTCTTAATGATGTTCCAAACAGTTGATTTTGGTAAGCCTGAGGTTTGGCTGATGTCTGTAACAGTTTTATTCTTGTTTCTCAGTTGCATAACGGCTTCTTGGACTTTCATTGGCACAACTTTGGTCCTCATGTTGATAAACAGCAATAAAAGTTTCCAAAGGTGATGGAAAGACTGGAGGAAAGACTAGGTGCTGAGAGCTCTCTTATACCTGCATTAAGGAGGCAATTAAACACACCTGAGCAATTACAAACGCCTGTGAAGCCATGTGTCCCAAACATTACGGTGCCCTGAAATGTGGGGACTATGTATAAACACAGCTGTAATTTCTTTATAGTGAAACCGAAATGTATAAAAATGGCCTTTATTAAAATCTGACAATGCGCACTTTAACCACATGTGATTTTTTCTATTACAAATCTCAAATTGTGGAGTACAGAGGCAAATAAATAAATGATGGGTCTTTGTCCCAAACATTATGGAGGGCACTGTAGTCACCACCAGCAGCGAAGCTAAGAATATCAGATTTCAGAGCTCTAGACAGGCTCCAAAACCGCCCACGCTACCAGGCATCAGCACAGAAAGAGGAATTGTTGACACAAACTTGGCAGAGCAGGCAATTCCAGGACCATTTAAGAACTGTAGGGGGTTGTTTGGAAGCCGAGCGGAGGACTTCCAAGTCATACAACTGAGGGAGCTTTGCACCACACCGACTCACAGAAAGCAGCCTCAGGATTCAAACCGAAAACCCCCATCCAATGCTCACCCTTGTCGAGGCAGAGAGACAAGAGAAGCTTTGTAGAATCAGTCCTATGCACCAAAGCACGGCCGCAGCTGACAGGTGACAAGAAGATTCAAGTGCTGCAGGCAGCCAACAGTTCAGGTTCTGATGAGTTTGATAGATTCTCAACAAGCTTACAGGGAGTTCCACAAATCCAAGTGATCTCGGAGCCCAGCTGGGACTGTTTTGCTAGGGAGCGGTCCTGGAAACTGCAGAACTTTTAATAATTGACACAGGCTTTCACGATCAGGCAAACAGTTAATAAGTATCAGTTCACAAGTAAAGAAGGACAGGATACTGAAGGACACCAGCACTACAAACAATATCGGGCAACATTAAAATATAAAGGCAAATATGCTCGTATTAAATGTCACTTCATTGTACCAAAACTGCACATTTTTCCAAAGGGTCACATACAGATGATTCATGTTACCTTGCTCAGAGAACTTTCAGTAGAATATATTGAGTACAAATTCCTTACTTCCATCTCTCGGTTCTGCAGTTCCCAAATGGTACAAGCTATTCTGGTCACCAGCCCACCGAGGTATCTCATATCATGATCTTTCACATGGAAACCCTGAACAGTCCACAAGTCACTCTCCACAGCTTGCCTAAAACTAAGCACGAAAGTTCATTAACAAACTTGCAGTTACATCAGTGGATAGCTTAAAAGGTGTTTCAGAGCCGCATCGACCAACAAAATATGGGGCAGAGAAAAATGTAGTCAAAGGGGAAACTGTAAGAACAGGAATGTGTTCCTGAAACATTAGGCTTTGCACTACAAGCAATGCAAACCAAGGGAAATCAGCAATGTGGAGAGAGCAGACCTGTGAAATATCTTGGAACAGTTTACACCTCTAAAGACCCGATGGGGTAATGTGAGATATTACAACAAGCACGAGGCTTCAGAGTTAAAAATTCTTCTTCAGTTTTTCAAATCCTGTCTCATGATCACTGATTAGTTGAACACCCTTTCTCCTGCTGATAGTTAAATAAGTGAGTCTGAGAACGAGTGTTAAACAGCAGATGTGATCCAGACAGTGTCGGCAAAGCCCTTTCCTGGGGTTTGAGAAGGAACTGTAGATGCTGGAAAATCGAAGGGAGACAAAAGTGCTGGAGAAACTCAGCGGGTGCAGCAGCATCTTCAGGGTTTCGGCCCGAAACGTTGCCTATTTCCTTCACTCCATAGATGCTGCTGCACCCACTGAGTTTCTCCAGCACTTTTGTCTACCTTTCCTGGGGTTGATGTTTACTACCGAATTTGCCAATTCAGGAGCCTCCCCCAATACTTGCTCAGCTTCCTGACAACTGCCAAAGTGATAGGATCAGAATTAGGCCATTCGGCCCTTCAACTCCACTGCCATTCAATCATGGCTGATCTATCTCTCCCTCCTAACCCCATTCTCCTGCCTTCTTCCCATAACCCCTGACGCCCGTACTAATCAAGAATCTATCTCTACCTTAAAAATATCCATTGATGGCCTCTACAGCCTTCTGTGGCAATGAATTCCACTGAATCGCTACCAAGTGCAAATAGGATGACCTGATCAAAATTAATTATGTCACTACTCCGTGACTAGGGCCTCATTAGGTTAAATCTTTCAGAATCCATCAATCTGATGAATCTCTTTAGACTTGATACAAAGAATTAACTGAGAAATACATTTGGTAAATATCACATCACCATCAAGGTTCAATGGGAAAAAAAAAAAATTTGGAACATATTTTTATTTTGAATATTTGTCCATCACTTTAATTTCAAAATTCAATACTTTCTCCAACCACCAGGGAGGAGGGAAATTATTTTATTTCCAAGAAAACAAGCCAATCCTTGAGAAGATTCAGCAGCTGCCAAGCAGGCTGAACTTTCCATAAACAAAGGGCTTGTGAAAGCTCAGGCTCTGTGAAGCTGAGATTCAAAGTAATGAAAGACGTCTGTGGAATCTGTCCCCTCGGGCAAAACACAAGAGCCAGAGGGCTCCCCTTCTCTTCCCTCTTCTTCCATGTGATGCTCAGAAGCCAGAAAAAAAACAACATGATTACTGGGAAGGATCTATCCACAACAGATAGGGTTTATTTTAAAGCAGGGTTATGAAGCAGACGAGGGAGAGGAGAATAAACCAGAGAGAAGGGGCCTGGAGGTGAAGAAGGAAAATGGTAGGGGAGAGAGAAAAATAATACTCTAAAGTACCTTGTAATATTTTGCAATCAAATGGTACAGGCTATTGATATGTGTTGGAAGGAACTGCAGATGCTGGCTTAAACCAAAGACAGAGATAAAATGCTGGAGTAACTCAGTCTTCAGATCAGTCTGAAGAAGGGACTCGGCCCGAAACTTCACCCATTCCTTCTCTCCAGAGACGCTGCCTGTCTCGCTGACTTACTCCAGCAATGTGTGTTTATCCGAGATTGATCCCTGGGATGGCGGGACTGTCATATGAGGAAAGATTGAAAAGACTAGGCTTGTATTCACTGGAGTTTAGAATGACGAGGGGGTATCTTATAGAAACATATAAAATTATAAAAGGACTGGATGAGCTAGATGTAGGAAAAATGTTCCCAATGTTGGGCGAGTCCAGAACCAGGGGCCACACAGTCTTAGAATAAAGGGGAGGTCATTTAAGACTGAGGTGAGAAAAAACTTTTTCACCCTGAGAGTTGTGAATTTATGCAATTCCCTGCCACAGAGGGCAGTGGAGGCCAAATCACTGGATGGATTTGAGAGTTAGATAGAGCTCTAGGGGCTAGTGGAGTCAAGGGATATGGGGAGAAGGCAGGCACGGGTTATTGATGGGGGACGATCAGCCATGATCGCAATGAATGGCGGTGCTGGCTCAAAGGGCCGAATGGCCTCCTCCTGCACCTATTTTCTATGTTTCTATGTATCCAGGAAAGTGATATTTCAGTTGAATAACTCAGATGCCTTTGACACTGCTGTACTCCCTCCAAAGGATGCTCCAAAACCACAAAGCACCCAGAGTTGAGTACCATGCACCCTTCCCACCCACATCTCTTTCCTCTCCCTCGACGATGCAATGTCCCCTCAGCGCTACTCCGGACAGTCAAACACTACAAATGGCTCAAGATATGGAGTAGTGCTATTAACCTTCTGACTCAGAGGAGAATATTCTTCATACAAAACATGAAACCTAGGCTGACTGGTACTTGGATCAAGTTTCCAGATCCATTTTGTGGTGAGTTTGTATTGCGAGCTCTGCTCCAGATCCCTGAAGATGGCATTACTGCCCTGGATGATAATGAGCTGATCTGTAAAGAACGAGTACACCTTTGTACTTTGATACAATGTTGTTCAATGGTCCTTTATTGTCACATACGCACAGCACAGTGACATTCTTTTGCACGACCACGGAGGCCACAGTGGTCGCAGTTTTAGCGCCCTTTACAATAAAAGCAGAAAACACAAACAGTCCAAAGTCCGGTCCACATGCTGGAAGTCCTGGAACGCCCCCGATCCAGGAAGCCAGCAGGCCTGCGAGTCGGCGGGACTCTCTTCTGCTGACTGCCTCTGCGTCTTGGGGTGCAACTCCTGCAGGTGACGGCACTGGAGGTAATTCCCTGGGATCCTCTCGTCGGTCCACTCTTCCCGTCCGTCTCTGCCAGCGGCTCCCTCCTCTCCGGTCTTCGGGGTTTCCAAGATTCCACTGCATGTTGCCATTGGGTCTTCGTTCCGGGTGGCCGCAGGAACATCAAACCAACCTCCTCCCTCCAGGAGCACCACTCCCAACATTAACGCAAGCTTTTTAAAAAAAATGTTCCAGGGGCCCAGGCTAGGAGGTCAAAAATCTCAATTTCAGCAAGCCGAGGTTTCTCTAAATCCTAAAACCCCAGAGCACCACAGTGGAAGGCAGACACTTTCATCATACTGGTCTGCACTCAGATGCAATGACTTCTATACACCTATCACCACCACAGGACATCTCAAAGCTCTTTACAGCCAATGAAGTAGTCCACAGGATCAGTTCCTGTGGACTGGAGGGTAGCCAATGTAACCCCACTTTTTAAGAAAGGAGGGAGAGAGAAACTGGGGAATTACAGACCAGTAGCCTTATATGGATGTTTTTCAAGAGAGTTAGATTTAGCTCTTAAGCCTAAAGGAATCAAAGGATATGGGGAAAAAGCAGGAACGAGGTACTGATTTTAGATGATCAGCCATGATCATATTGAATGGCGGCGCTGGCTCAAAGGGCCAAATGGCCTACTCATGCACCTATTTTCCTATGTTTCTAACAGCAGGCTATCTCTGTCAATGCTGTCAAATTCTTGCTTCAGACATTACATCATGTCATCTTACCGGCTGGGATCCTCAGGTCTCCGAGAGATTAAGTTTGAGATGGTTAACTTGTCTCTCCAATGCTGACAGTCTCAAACTCAATTTCCCAGGCACTTTGCTTCCTGAGATAGGACTGGTTTTGCATGAGAACAACATTTGTGCCTTTGCCCTAGTACCGAATCCTTGCAGCCGAGGTCATTTGACTGCATCAAATCAAATTTCATTAACCTATTATGGTATTTCTGTATTTAGAGTCATCAAGTCATACAGCATGGAAACAGCCCCTTCGGCCCAATTTGCCAACACCAAATAACATGCCCCAGCTACACTAGTCTCACCTGCCAGTGTTTGGTCTATGTCCCTCAAAACCTGTCCTCTCCATGTACCTGTTTAAGAAGGAACTGCAGATGCTGGAAAATCGAAGGAAGACAAAAATGCTGGAGAAACTCAGCGGGTGAGGCAGCATCTATGGAGCAAAGGAAATTGGCAATGTTTCGGGTCGAAACCCTTCTTCAGACTGAAGGGTTTCGACCCGAAACGTTTCCCATTTCCATTGCTCCATAGACGCTGCCTCACCCACTGAGTTTCTCCAGCACTTGTCTACTCTCCATGTACCTGTTTATTTGTTTTTTAAACATCTGGTCGGTGTTATCACCACAGAATTAAGTCCCTGCCTCAACTACCTTCTCTGACAGCTCGTCCCATGTACCCACTACCCTTTGTGTGAAAAAGTTACCTCAAATTCCTATTAAATATTTTCCCCTTCACCTTAAACCTATATCCTCTAGTTCTTGATTCCCCGACTCTGGGCAAAAGACTCTGCGCATCTACCCAATCTATTCATGTATACATGCACTTGATCCATCCCTTGCACTGCATGTCATCCAAGCACAAGTATAACATCTTTCTTATCTTTCATGATTAAACTCTCATCATCTCTCAATTCTGATGCAGGATATCCAACTGCATCCGTTTGCCTCCACAGATGCTACCGGACTCACTGACTTTCTCCAGCAGTTTGTCTTTTGTCCATCTCTCAATTCTTGCATTTGCCATCACCAGGCAGTACTTCCCGGGCAGCTGCAACGTAGTCTCATTGCACACTGACAGCGCATCATGCAGGTTTGAATTGATTATTTACTTCAGAAGAACCTTACATGATGCTGCACAGTTGAGTTGAAATGTTATTGGCTTCCGGTGTTACCTTGACAGAATTAAGTTCATTTGGCATCAAGTATATTGTTTTTAGCTTGTTTCTCCGAATTTGACCTGCAGAGCTCAGAAAGGCCATGACATGGACTTTATTGGACTTGGATTGATTTCTGTGGAGCATCAGAGACTGAGGGGGAGACCCAATACAACTTTATAAAATTATGAGAGGCAGAACCTTTTTCACATGGAAATGCTAGACCTGAGAAAATAGCTTGAAAGTGGGAGTGGCAAAGTATAAAGGAGATGTGTGGGGAAAGATTGTTTTTTCCCCCATAGAGTGGTGGATGTCTGAAATGCGCTGCCAGGGGTGGTGGTGGAAGTGGATCTGATATTGGCTTTTACAATAGGAACATGAATATGCAGCGAATGGATGGGTATAGACGACATACAGGTAGTGGGCATCTCTGGGGAGAAGGAATGGGTGACGTTTCGGGTCGAGACTATTCCATCAGACTCGATTCGAAACAACACCCATTCCTTCTCTCCAAAGAATTATTTAAACATCTGGTGCCCATTTGGATTCCTTTATTGGATTGGATTCCTTTATTGTCATTCAGACATTTCAATATTTGAGTCTAATCCAATATTATTCCAACATTTGTGTCTATCTTCGGTGTAAGCCATCATCTGCAGTTCCTTCCAACACAAAGAGGCATTGGTGCACTTTCTTGGCCATAGCTTCAATGTGGTTGGCCCAGGACAAATTATCTATGCCCAGGAGCATGAAGCTCTCAACCATCTCCACATCAGCACCACTGATGGTGACTGGGGCATGTAAACCACTTCACTTCCAGAAATCAATGACTACCTCCACCATCGTGCTGACATTGAGGGAGAAGTTGCGTCTTGACCACCAAGACGTCATCACTCCTTGCAAGGGTGACCTTAAAGGAACAATTTAACGTCCAAAGACGTACATGTTTATCGGTTAATTGGCTTGATATAAATGTATAAATTATCCCTAATGTATGTAGGATTGTGTTAATGTGTGGGGATCGCTGGTCAATCGGTGGGCCGAAGGGCATGTTTCCGCGATGCATCTCTAAGCTAATCTAAATTAACAATGACAGACAAATAGCATACAAAACATATGCTACAATATGCCCCCAGTTTAATATTTCATCAAAAAGATGGTACGCAACACTGTCAGCACTGCTGCTCCCATAGTGCAAAACTCACTGTAGACACAAAATGCTGGAGTAACTCAGCGCATCAGGCAGCATCTCTGGTGAAAAGGAATAAGTGATGTTGCGGATCGGGACCCTTCATCAGTCTCACTGTGACTGTTGTATTTGTAGTGTTGAATTGGATTGCAAGATCGGGACTTTTGGGGCTCAAATCAACAAGATTCCACTGCAAAAAAATCCCACACCTAATGACGACTTTACAAATGAGTATTTGCCACACATCCCTGCTGATGTGTGGCAAAGCAAAGATTCCATCTACCAATCTGCACTGCAAGCAAAATCAAATTCTCCATTCAAAGGAACCCGAACATCCAATCCCACGCAAACTAATCTGCAGTCTCAAAAGCCGCTCCGTTGGAGATGGAATCGTTTATCAGTCGCTGCGTGCCACTCTCATGTTCATTCAATTAAAAGGAAATGGCACCTTGATCGTCTCCCCATTTGAACCACAGATGGCAGCTCAGATTACCACAACGCCGCCCCCGCCCACCCATGCAAATATTCCAGCAGCACACACAAGGTTATAACTAGGGGCAGAAACTCCAGTCAACTGGCCTCTACCCTTTACATGGGTGAAGTCATCTATTGCTGTCACTATCCCATCAGAAACTTCAAAAAGACTAGCTGTATTGGAATTCCATAAAACTGGGCATTCAGCTTTTGCAGTATATCATGCTCACCACAAGAATAGATTTTATTAAGAGGGTAATTTTATTTTATGTATATTGTTTTCTTGTTACATTTGTCTTTGTCTTTTAGTTTTCATTTGTAATGGTAAACGGGTAGTAAAATCTGGTAACTCTGCCACCTACCAGTCCTCTAGTGAATTAGATCACCAGCTTTAACTAGTTAATGGAAGCCATTGCCGGCTGACTCTGAACTTGTGGCCATTGTGGTCATTCCGCTAAGGCACACCACGTTTTAGTACAGCGTGCAGTGATCTCGAAAAGCTCCATATTTAAGAGAGTTTACTTGGCTTTTAAGGATCGTCAACAAGGCAAAAGCAATGGTGTAATTTTATACTTAAGTAAACAAAATAACCTTAATCACATCTTCTCTGTTCTGAATCAATAATTAATCTGATGCACATTTCAAAAACCAACAAGTCCTGGTTCAGAGATTACAGTCTTTTCTCAATCAAATCAGTTTGCTTTGAATTGTAATCCTCTGCATTCATTGAACCACAATACTGTCATGAAACTAGATTAGCAACTAGAAAAAAGTTAGAATTAACCAGGATAAATAGCCTGTTGATAAGTTATTAATTAAATACACTGACTAAGACAGGAATGGCAGCATCGGCGATGTTTGCAGTGATAAAATATGGCAACTGATGGAAACCACCAACAACCACAAACCAAACTACACCACGAGGCTGAGCAGCGTTAGCGTGACTGCCTTACAGCGCCAGCGACCCGGGTTTGACCCTGACTGCGGGTGCTGTCTGTACAGAGTTTGCACATTCTCCCTGTGACTATGTGGGTTTTCTCCGGGTGATCTGGTTTCCTCCCACACTTCAAAGACAGGTTGGCAGGTTAATCGGCCCCTGTCTAATGTAAATTGTCCCTAGTGTTGGATATTGCTATTGCATGAGGTGATCGCTGGTCTGCATGCACCAAAGGATCTAGGTTGTATCTCTAAACTTTAAAAGGTAGTACCTAGCTCAGAATTGATAACCTGGAATCCAAAATGTAGCTGCTGCAATTAACTTGGGAGGATAAAATTACCTTGGACACACTGTTATGTAAAACTGCAATGCCTCCCAGATTAAGGACTGCAGAACTGGTTAATCGAGAGAAACGGGAAATTATGACTAAAGATGAGGCAAGGATAAGGATTCAGGAGTGGTGCTGGAAGATCACCAGGCCTTGTACTTATTCAACAAACAGAAAATGATCACAGCTTCAATGGGCGAGAACAGAAAACACAGGGATGGTGAGCAAACTGACCACAACAGTTGTTCAAGAAGGAACTGCAGATGCCGGAGAATCGAAGGTAGACCAAATTGCTGGAGAAACTCAGCGGGTGCGGCAGCATCTATGGAGCGAAGGAAATACGCAACGCTTCGGGCCGAAACCTTTCTTCAGACTGAACAGTTGCTGGGACCACAGGTTAAAGGAATGGAAAGGAATGGAGTATTAATAGGGGATAATATAATAAGGTTAGTAATAATGTTCCTTGCAAACCTAACAGCAAGTCCTGAAGACTGTGTTGCCTGCCCAATGTCAGGATCACAAAGATTAAAGAGCTAAATGCACCTATCTACAGTGCCCTCCATCATGTTTGGGTCAAAGACCCATCATTTATTTATTTGCCCCAGTACTCTACAATTTGAGATTTGTAATAGGAAAAAAAATCACATGTGGTTAAAGTGCACATTGTCAGATTTTAATAAAGGCCATTTTTATACATTTTGGTTTCACCGTGTAGAAATTACAGCAGTGTTTACACATAGTCCCCACATTTCAGGGCACCATAATGTTTGGGACACATGGCTTCACTGGTGTTTGCAATTGCTCCACCATGCAGGTATAAGAGAGCTCTCTGCACCTAGTCTTTACTCCAGTTTATCAACATGAGTTGTGCCAATGAAAGTCAAAGAAGCCATTATGAGACTGAGAAACAAGAATACAACTGTTAGAGACATCGGCCAAACCTCAGGCTTACCAAAATCAACTGTTTGGAACATCATTAAGAAGAAAGAGATCACTGGTGAGCTTAATAATCACAAAGGGACTGGGAGGCCAAAGAAGACCTCCACAGCTGATGACAGAAGAATTCTCTCTGTAATAAAGAAAAATCCCCAAACACCTGTCCGACAGATCAGAAACACTCTTCAGGAGTCAGGTGTGGATTTGTCAATGACCACTGTCCGCAGAAGATTTAATGAACAGAAATACAGAGGCTACACTGCAAGATGCAAACCACTAGCTAGCCGCAAAAATAGGATGGCCAGGTTAGTTTGCCAAGAAATACTTAAAAGAGCAACCACAGTTCTGGAAAAGGTTTTGTGGACAGATGAGATGAAGATTAACTTATATCAGAGTGATGGCAAGAGCAAAGTATGGAGGAGGGAAGGAACTGCCTAAGATCCAAAACATACCACCTCATCTGTGAAACACGGTGGTGGGGGTGTTATGACCTGGGCATGTATGGCTGCTGAAGGTACTGGCTCAATTATCTTCATTGATGATACAACTGCTGATGGTAGTAGCATAATGAATTCTGAAGCGTATAGACACATCCTATCTGCTCAAGTTCAAACAAATGCCTCAAAACTCATTGGCCGGTGGTTCATTCTACAGCAAGACAATGATCCCAAACATTCTGCTAAAGCATGTTTCAAAGCTACAAAATGGTCAATTCTTGAGTGGCCAAGTCAATCACCCGATTATTGTAACCTTGCAGCAAATGAGAATGTGAAAATTGTATTGTATTGGCGAGAAAAATAAGACGTCATATTTTTATGGAAAATATTGTAGATGTAATATTTTTGTGGAAAATATCCGCATGTCCAAATGCACAATTCTGATTCCCAAAAGGCTATGCTGGTATAGCAAGTACTTCAGAAAGTGACAGAATGTTATAACTTATGGCCAGGGAAATGAATACAAATGTTGGGCAGTTATACTTTAGTTATATAGGGCATCAGCGAAACCATGTTTGAGAACAGTGTGGAATGTTGTTCTCCTTATTCAACGAAACACATGAAATCACTGGAAGCGATTCAAAGGAGGTTTACCAGCCTGGTATCATGAATGGTCGGGTTTCCTACTGAGCAAAGACATGTCCTACTAGAGTCTAGAAGAAGAACAACAACCTGATTTAAAACAAACAATGACCTGAGCAGGTAAATGTAGAAAGGATGGTTCACGTTCTGGAAGAACATGGGGCTTACTGTTTAAAACGAGGTTTATGATCAAGACGACAAATATTTCTCTCAGGGGGCTGGAAATCAGAGTCATACAGCACTGAAAAAGGCCCAACTTGCCCATGCTGTTTCAAATGCCCCATCTATACTTGTCCTACATGCCTGCCCTTGGACCATATCTCTCTAAACTTACCCCTTTACATCCTATACATGTACCTGTCCGTGTATTTTAAGTGTTGTTATAATACCTGCCTCAATTACCTCCTTTGGCAGCTTGTTTCATCTACCCTGTGTGGAAAAAGCTGCCCCTCATGTTCCTACTAAATCTTTCCTCCCTCACCTTAAACTTATGTCCTCTGGTTGTTGTATCACCCTATTTACCCTATCTATTCCCCTCATTTTCATACACACCTCTATACAATCATCCCTCATCCTCTTGTGTTTCAAGGAATATTGTCTTAGCCGGACCAACCTCTCCCTGCAGCTCGGGCCCTCAAGTCCTGGCTGCATCCTCTTAAATCTTCTCTGCACTCTTTCCAACTTAACAACATCCTTCCTATAGCAGGGTGACCAACAGTGAACAGAATACTCCAAATGCGGCAACACCAGTCTTTTGAATTCTCTTCCTCAAAGGGCAATGGACTGCAGATGCTGGAATATCGAAGGTAGACAAAAGTGCTGGAGAAACTCAGCGGGTGCAGCAGCCAGCATCTATGGAGCGAAGGAAATAGGCAATGTTTCGGGCCGAAACGTTGCCTATTTCCTTCGCTCCATTGATGCTGCTGCACCCGCTGAGTTTCTCCAGCACTTTTGTCTACCTAATGTAGACAAGCAATTGCCAATAGTTAATGTATATATCAACAAATAAATATATCTTATGAGGTGCAAAATCCTGACAAGAAAATTGATCCAACCTTGGAAAAGAAGACAATTCTAGCGGGCCAGGCAGCATGCATATCTCTACTCCAGCACTTTGTGTCTATCTTTAGTTTATACCAGCAACTGCAGTTCCTTTCTACACAAGTTTAAGAGATTATTGGACTAAAGGAAAAGGATTATAATTTTGAAAGAAAAAAAAAAGAGTTTGTAGGGTGAGGGTTAAGAACATTTCACAATTAAGCAGAGGACTAACGTTGATAAGAAAAAAGGCAGAATACACATGTTGCAAGAAACGCAATGAAAGAGTAGATAGATAGATAGATAGTCAATTAAATTATTGTCAATGAAAGAGTAACGCACTTGAGAGATGTACGGAAAAGATTGGCATACAGTGGATCCCTTACGGACTGAGACACGAGAGATTGTTTCAGTGAATAAGGAAAGGCACTGAACAAATATTATGTCTGTCCTCACCGAAGACCACAAAATACCCCCTGGGAATAATGAGCAATTATGGGACTGAAGGTCTAGTGAGGAGACCTCACTATAGTGAGAGCCTCATCTATAATGGAAAGGAGAACACCCTTTTCCTTAAGAATGAGGACATCCCCGGTGACCTGGTACGGAAAACCTCATCCTGGGTGCAGACGGAGGAATTGGGAGTAGGGGGATAGAGTCTTTACAGGATGCAAGGTGGGAAAAAGTGTAGTCTGGAGAGTCAGTGGGTTTGTAATAGATGTCAGTCAATAGTCTGTCTCCTGTGATGGAGACGGTGAGATCTAGAAAAGGTAGGGAGATGTCGGAGATGGTCCAAGTGAATTTGAGTGCAGGATGGAAATCAGTCGGGGGGGGGGGGGGGGGGGGGGGGAGCTCGCTCAGTGACGAGCCAAGATCATCATTCAATGATTGATTTGAATGATGAATAACAGTGAGGGTGATAGACAGAGGAGACACGGTAAAGGTCAGAGGTGGCAAAGGGAAGGAGAGTGAAGGGAGGTGGTCCCGGTAGGAGGACAAAGGGCAGTTTAGGATATCCTCAGCTGTAATTAATAGCTGCTTCCTGAAGCAGATTTACGAATTCAGAGGAGGCAGTCCCTTCAGGTGGCGCCGCCGTGCCCTGTGCCTCTTTCCTGTCCGAATTTCCTGAGCAGTGGAACGAGCAAAACAACCTCCTGCATGGGAAATAATTCACCAAAGCGCTGCGACCAGTGATGCAGTGTTCGGTTCAAAAGCAGAAGGTTAATTTCTCTGAACAAGGCATTATGTTGCAACAAAGCTGGAATCAAAACTAAATTGATTACTGTGCTCCCGGCAAATCGACGGCAACCGTTTCAAACGGTACTGCTTTGAAAGACATTCAAAGACATGCAGGGGCGGCACGGTGGCGCAGCGGTAGAGTTGCTGCCTTACTACAGCACCACAGACCAGGGTTCGATCCTGGCGATGGGCGCTTTACTGTACGGACTTTGTACGCTCTCCCCGTGGGTTTTCTCCAGTTTCCCCCACACTCTAAAGACATGCAGGTTTGTAGGTTAATTGTCTTGGTATAATTGTAAATTGACCCCAGTGTGCGTATGGGATAGTGTTAATGTGCAGGGATCGCTGGTCGGCACGGACTCGGAGGGCCAAAGGGCCCATTTCTGTGCTGGATCTCTAAACTACATTAAACATTATCAAAATGCGCATCTTTCTTTCAATATTACCTCTTTGATGCAGCAATTCAGACACTAACGTAGGTTAAATAATATAATGTGGATCCTTGCTATCAGATTGATTGTGCTATTGGATGCAGTCAGTCACCGGTGAAGCCTCCGAACTCTGAGTGCACTTTCAATGACCCAGATGGGTCCGCCTGTGAACCGAGGCTTTGCCGCACAAGCTTCTCCTCCATGCCAACAGGAAGCAGAGGTCACACATTCTGTGCTCAGACTCTGCCACTGTCAGCACGTGTAATATGAGACGTAAATGAGCAAAACACATCTGCATGCACAGACGCAACATGCAAACAGCTGATTGAAAAACACAAAACTAGTTCTTGTTACACAAAGCTATTATGGAGCGGAGGGAGATAGATGGTCAAATTACACACGGCCCATGATTAAGTGGCAGTAAAGGATAAAGAAATGGAGTGGCTTTCTACCGTTCCTGTGTGACATGCCCAACCAGTCCTATTACAAACAGTTGAAGGAGGAATAGGCCACACGGCCCTTCATGCCTGCTCTACCTAACCATTCACCTCCTTGTTTAGGTATCAACCTTGGCCTTAAACATACCCAGAGACTCGTTGAGAAAGAATTCCAAAAATCTTTAACCGTCAGGAAAAATAAACTACCTTATTGCGGGCTGGAATGGGCGACTCTTAATCTCAATGAGTAACACCGTCACAAAACGAAATATCTTCTCCACCTGTTCCCGATGTTGGGGGAGTCCAGAACCAGGGGCCACAGTTTAAGAATAAGGAGTAAGCCATTTAGAACGGAGACGAGAAAACACTTTATCTCACAGAGAGTTGTGAGTCTGTGGAATTCTCTGCCTCAGAGGGCGGTGGAGGCAGGTTCTCTGGACGCTTTCAAGAGAAAGCCAGATTGGGCTCTTAAAAATAGCGGAGTCAGGGGATATGGGGAGAAGGCAGGAACGGGGTACTGATTGGGGATGATCAGCCATGATCACATTAAATGGCGGTGCTGGCTCGAAGGGCCGAATGGCCTACTCCTGCACCTATTGTCTATTGTCATTCATCCTATCAAGACCTTTCAGGATCTTTTGCATTTATTACCTAATGCCACCTTCAGCTTAGTTTAGTTATTAGTTTGGAGATACCGTGCAGAAACAGGCCCCTCAGCCCACCCGAATCGGCACCGACCAGCGATCCCCGCACATTAACACTATCCTACATATGTTAGAGACAATTCACACTTATACCAAGCATACAAACCCAAGCCAGTTAACCTGCAAACCTGCACGTCTTTAGAGTGTGGGAGGAAACCAAAGATCTCGGAGAAAACCCACGCAGTGACGGGGAGAAAGTACAAACTCCGTACAAACTGCACCCATAGTTGGGATCGAAAGGCAGCAATTCTACTGCCGCGCCACAGTGCCGCCTGAAAACCTAAACTGGGCACTGGTTCTTCACCCGCACTCGTTTCATGCAGACGCTTCAAAGCGAGCACCAACAGATTTGTAGACAAAAGTGCTGGAGAAACTCAGCGGGTGCGGCAGCCCCTATGGAGCGAAGGCAATAGGCAACGTTTCGTCCCGAAACGTTGCCTATTTCCTTCGCTCCATCGATGCTGCCGCACCCGCTGAGTTTCTCCAGCACTTTTGTCTGCCTTCGATTTTCCAGCATCTGCAGTTCCTTCTTGAACACCAACAGATTTGTTCCGGGGTGCCTTTTTTTGTTGTAAACCAGCATCTGCAGTTCCTCGTTTCACATGCTCAGGCACCCATAGATAAATGACGTTTGGAGACATTTCATCAAATTCTCCCTCATCCACTTAGGATCGGAAACTTAACTGAACCTGCCTCAAAAATCCCATGACAATTGTCTGCTGAGAAACCTATTACAAGAATCTCCAAAGCATTTCTATCTTTCACAACACACAAATCAAGAGTGTGATGGAGCTTTACTCGCGTCCACGGATAACACTCACAATATTCGACAAGACCGAGGATGGAGCAGCTTGTCAACTTATTTAGTTTTAGTTTTAGAGATACAGCGCGGAAACAGGCCCTTCGGCCTCACCGAGTCCGCACTGACCTGCGATCCCCGCGAGTTAACACTATCGTACACACTAGGGACAACTTTACATTTACACCAAGCCTATTAACCTACAAACCTGTATGGCCTTGGAGTGCGGGAGGAAACCGAAGATCTCGGAGAAAACCCACGCAAGTCACGGGCAGAAGGCACAAACTCCGTAGAGACGGCGCCCGTAGTCAGGACCCGCCACAGTGTTTTGCACAACCTCTCAAACCTTGAGTAACAGATACACGAGAATGCCATCACTTGCAAGTTCTCCTCCAAATCAAACACTATCATGATTTGCAAATATAATCATGGCTGCTTCGTCATCACTTGATGCAAATCCCACAACTCCCAATCCAGCAATAACAGCAATCACGAAGCTAGCTCACCGCCGTTGTTATGTTGAGATACCAGCCTGTTCTGCCAGTTTGTGAATTTTTCTGTGATTCTCCCGATCGTTTGCCTTGCCAGCATCACAAATCCATCACGTAATTGAACAGGATCTGTGTGTTGGGTCAGTGGCCCTCTGAAGCGACTCCCCATTACATAGCTTTTCTCCCTTAAGCATGCAAACTCTCAATCTTAAAGTAAATGCCCAATTGCCGTTTTACAATCCTCTACGGGTTTGATGTGCACACATTCCCAGGTAGTGCGTTTAGATGTTAACAACTCGCAATTTCAAATAATAGCTCCATGGCTCTTTTGACAATTAGTTTAAATCTGAGATTGCTAATTATGGATACATTTGCCAGAAGAAATTGTTTCTCCCGACTGGTTCCATTAAAACCTCAGGTGAGAGGTCCCTTCATAACCTGTAGGCTTGCTGCAGAAAGCACAATGTCACAAACAGTTGCAGCATGATGTAGTGACAGGTGAGAAGGCTGGATCTTACACTCACTGAAGTCCAATACATGAATCAAAAGGCACGCAGAATAAAATGGGCGGCACGGCAGTGCAGCGGTAGCGTTGCAGCCTTACAGCGCCAGAGACCCCGGTTCAATCCTGACTAGGGCTGCTGTCTGTACAGAGTTTGTGCATTCTTCCCATGACCTGCGTGGGTTTTCTCTGGGATTTCCGGGATTTCCTCCCGCTCCACAGACGTACAGGTTTAATTGGCTTGGTATAAATGTAAATTGCCCCTAGTGAGTGTAGGATAGTGTAAGTGTGCTGGGATCGCTGGTCAGAGTGGACTCGGTGGGCCAAAGGACCTGTTTAGGCGCTATGTGTCTCTGAACTAAACTAAAAACGAGGGCAACGGTAATTCTGATTCTCATAGGCAGTGAGCACAAGGAACTGATTACCGCAAGCACACATGAATGAAAGCAGACACTTGGCAGGAGCACAAAACTGCTCTGTGGTCCCAATGAAAGCTGCTGCTCTGACAAAAAGTTCTTTCTGCAACTACTGGCTCAGCCACCACTAGCCCTGACGTGATCTTCAATGTGGCAGCCCACAGCAACATCAATCAGAGAGAGAGACAGAGAGAGAGACAGAGACAGAGACAGAGGCAGAGGCAGAGACAGAGAGAGAGAGAGAGAGAGAGAGAGAGAGAGAGAGAGAGAGAGAGAGAGGCAGAGAGAGAGAGGCAGAGAGAGAGGCAGAGAGAGAGGCAGAGAGAGAGGCAGAGAGAGAGGCAGAGAGAGAGGCAGAGAGAGAGGCAGAGAGAGAGGCAGGGAGAGAGGCAGGGAGAGAGGCAGGGAGAGAGGCAGGGAGAGAGGAGGGAGAGAGGCAGGGAGAGAGACAGGGAGAGAGACAGGGACAGATGACAGAGAAGGAGCAGAGTAACAGGTAGGTGGTAGGTGTGACTAATGGCAAGATTGCAAGAGGTGACCACAGCAAGAGCAGACAGTGGCAAATGTGGACAAGCAGGCATACAATGGCAGAAGTGGATCGTAAATGAACAAGTGCAGTTGTCAATGGCAGAGAGAGTGGAGATGAGAAAAGAGAAGAGGTGGCAAGTCAACCAAGAGAAAGATAGAGGCCATTGCTTTCTCATCTACCGATACAAAATATGTTGCATCAGAAATTGATTCAAATCGAGATAAGTGCATAACTAAGATTAATTATCCATTGTAACAGAGGGTTACAGGCTTTCAGGAGTCAACTGCCCCAGGAGACTAATCATCAGTAAACTGCCATCAAGCCTCATGCAAATGAATCCATGCCCAAAACCCAATCAAGGAGATGTTAAACGAGTAAAATGGTAGCTCTTTCACCATCTGATGTGCTGCGATCAGCCTCTGTTGAAGAAGGCAGGAGGGGCGAAAGGTTTAGGGATTGTTTTCCAGTGCTTTGGATCGAATCAACTGAAAGTATAAACTTACGGTGTGATGCCCAATAGCCTTGTATTGGAGGGGGGGGTAGAGGGTGTAGACAAAAGTGCCGAAGAAACTCAGCGGGTGCAGCAGCATCTATGGAGTGAAGGAAATATTTCGGGCCGAAATCCTTCTTCAGAAATGAATAGGGTGACTAGTGTAATGGGGAATAGTGGGAGAAATGTGTGTGTACTGGGATGTGGGGGAGGTTCAGAGGAAAGTGAGGGCAAGTATTACTTGAAATTGGAAAACTTGATGCGTGTGCCATTGTGTAGTAGGGTGCACAAGCGGAATGTGAGGTGCGGCTCTTCCTTTATCGGACATCCTTTTCACCTTTAAGCTTTGCCAGTTAATCCACCAATCTGCCAATCACCACCCACTCACAACCTGTATCCAGCTGTTCTGCTCGAGATTGCAGCATCTGCAGTCACTTGGGTCTACAATGGCTACCGGTCTGGACGGAACCCCACTGACACCAGCTGATTACCTGTTCTCTGCCTCCACTCACAGTAAAATCTCTCAGCCTGCCTTGGTTTAAGTCTCCAAGACGAAGACTCCGGTGAATGTGAGCTGCCTGGATTAATCATAATCAGTCTCTGCAAAACTGGATAAAAATAGCACGATCTACTGCTTATGTGGGGAAGCTCAGATTCGCAAAAGGGATTTCCTGTGCATGGTGTGTAGTAGGACATTGAAGCTCTCCCACAGGATGTATGTTTTCTATAAAGGCAACCTCAATGATGCAGATTTTCACCGAAATCAAAGTAAAAGATTTGTCAACGAACACAAGCAACGAACGCTCAATCATAACATATTACCAGAAAAAGTCATCACGACTCTAGAAGGAAAGCGAGAGAAAGCAAAGAGAGAGAGAGAGAGAGAAAGCGGGAGCAAGTGAGAAAGAGCGAGAGAGAGAGAAAGATAGCAAGGGATAGAGGGAAAGGGAGCGCAAGAGTGAAAGAAAGCGCGAGAAAGGGAAAGTGAGAGAACAAGCATGTGAGTGAACGTGAGAGCATCATGTAATGCGAGACAACATAGCTATCAACTTCAGACATGCCATTTTTGTTAACCAATCCAACCAAATGTCATTGAAGCTGAAAACTGCAACAGTAGACCCAACCACACTAACAATAAAACATGTCAATTACCACTTCCTCAAGAAACAAGTCTCATTCAATACCTTACCAAGGATGATTTGCGAGCTCAATGCCTGAAATTCAGAATGTCAAATTTAGTGGCAGATCTTATCTTTGGCAAATGGGATTAAGAGTCCAGGGTGCTAAATTAATCCTTCAGGGTGTCCCAAACTTTCTCATGAATTACATCACATCATACCATCTTCAAATCAACACGAAAAGATTGATATCTTCTCACCTCAGGTGTGTGTGTGTCTTCAGTGCCCTTTCAACTTAACTATCCGTCTGATGAACAAATTTACCCAACTCCCTCCTCATCATCCCATCTGAGTCTGAACCCTTGGGTCAGTTAACCCCTGGGTCAGTTTTATGGAATATCTTCAGAATCCTGCAAACTTCAATGATACCTTTAGATTGTTTCTTGTGCAGGAAAGAAACCCCATGATAGTATCGTAATCTTGTATCAGTGATTCACAGATTTGTGTTTCATTTAAGTTCAAGGCCCAGTTTGTGTTTCATTTAAGTTCAAGGCCCAGACCTCATCAATTGATTCACACAATAGAAATTTTTAAAAATCTGATCGGGCTTCAATTTTGTGGAGAAAAAAAACAGCAGCAGAGAGGGAAAGGAGGACAGGAGGAGGGAGACGCAGACAGGGGGAGAAAGGGAGTGGGATCAATTCCTGCATTTCCCAGTGCAGTTTCACTCTATCCCTGAGAACATTTTCTAATAATATCCCAACTATTCACGTTGGCCTCCAGTCAGCAAAACAGCCCTCCACCATTACCTAACTCCTGCGATTAAGCCACTTTTGGATATAATTTACCACGCATATAAATCCAGGTATAATGCCAGCAGGCCTGCATGGCTGGGGAGAGGGGGAGGGAGGGGGTTAGGTGGGCTGGGACAGGGGGAGAGAGAGAGGGAGAGGTGGGCAAGAGGAAGGGAGGGGAGGTGGGCGGAGGGAGAAAGAGAGAGTGGGGGTAAGGAGAAGGAGAGGTGGAGCAGAGGAGGAGGGGGCAAAGGGAGGGGGGGGAGGTGGGCAAAGGGAGGGGGGAGGTGGGCAAAGGGAGGGGGAGGCGGGCAAAGGTGGAGGGGAGGTGGGCAAAGGGAGGGGGAGGTGGGCAAAGGGAGGGGGAGGTGGGGGAGGTGGGCAAAGAGAGGGGGAGGTGGGCAAAGGGGGAGAGAGGGGGAGGTGGGCAAAGGGCAAAGGGGAGAGAGGGGGAGGGTGGGCAAAGGGCAAAGAAGGGGGAGGTGGGCAAAGGGGAGGGGGAGGGTGGGCAAAGGGGAGGTGGGCAAAGGGAGGGGGAGGTGGGCAAAGGGAGGGGGAGGTGGGCAAAGGGAGGGGGAGGTGGGGGCAAAGGGGAAGGGGGAGTCAGACACGGGGAGGGGGGACAGGGAGGGAGGGCGGGCAAAGGGGGGGAGAGGTGGGCAAAGGAAAGAAGGGGGAGGTTGGCAAAGGGAGGGGGAGGTTGGCAAAGGGAGGGGGAGGTGGGCAAAGGAAAGAAGGGGGAGGAAGAGACAGACACGGGCAGGGGGAGGTGGGCAGAAGCAGACAGTGACAGTAAGATCGAGCTATGGACGGGTGGGGGGGGGGGGCAGGGCGAGGGAGGGGGCCCGCCCGAGGCCGAGGGCAGTGATGTGGGGGGGGGGGGGGCAGCGACCCAGGCCTGCGATCCCCGATGCCCGGCCGGGGTGAGGACCCGGCGCTCCGCACTCACCATCCGTCAGCAGGCTCGGGGGGGGACGCGCTCCATGCCGGGCCGTGGCCTGTCGCCGGGAATCCGGGGGAGAGCGCAGCAGGCAGAGGCCGAGGCCGCACCGCCAACTAGGCCAGGCCTCGCCCCCCGACTGTGTGCCCTCCTCGCCAACCAGGCCCCTCCCTCGCCTCCACCCACCGCCGCCGCGGACCAGCCCGCCCATGGGCCCGCTCCCCCCCCTCCTCCCCCGGGCAACCAGGGGCCCCTCCCCCCGAGGCCCGGCCCGGCCCGCCCCTCCGCCGGGCAACCAGCGGTCGCACATGCGCGCTGCTGCCAACAACACCAACCCAGCCCCCAGGCCTGCCCATCACCGCTGTCTCCGCCCCCCCCCCCGGCCCCGCCCACTACCCGCCGCACACGTGCACTGCTGCCACCCGCCCTGCCCATCATTCCTCGCCCCGCCCACCTGTCCCCTCCCGTCAGCACCAACCCCGCCACTCACCACTCACCGGCCCCGCCCATTATGCGCCCGGCCCCTCCCCCCGCCAATCACTCCTGGTCCCTCCCACTATGGGCCCCGCCCACTGCTCCTGGCCCCGCCCTCCACCCAACACACACACTCTGACAATCAAACACACACATTTATCCAAACATATGTGCAGGAAGGAACTGCAGATGCTGGTTTACACCAAAGATGCTGGAGTAGGGGTCCAGAATGGTGACGTTTCGGGTCGAGACCCTTCGTCAGACTGGTCCGAAACGTCACCCATTCCTTCTCTCAGATTCAGATTCAGATTCAGATTCAGATTCAATTTTAATTGTCATTGTCAGTGTACAGTACAGAGACAACGAAATGCATTCTCTCCAGAGATGCTGACTGACCCGCTGAGTTACTCCAGCTTTTTGTGTCTATCTTCTTTATCCAAACGTACCCTGTATTTGTGCTGTCAGACTGCTAGTCGACCTGATCGAGTGCCAGTGGTTAGTCTTTACTTGCTCATTAATACCAAACCATCGCCCGTCTCAAATATAGATGCAATCTGCACTCTCCCGTCAAACCCAGCAAAATTTAAAAAAAACACACATATTCATCTAAATGCACCCTGCTCACTCTGAAGCCACACCGTATTTGTTCCATCTGTTTAAGAAAGAACTGCAGAGGCTGGAAAAGATCGAAGGTAGACAAAAATGCAGGCAAACTCAGTGGGTGAGGCAGCGTCTATGGAGCGAAGGAATAGGTGACGTTTCGGGTCGAGAACCTTCCACAGTTCCATCAGTCTGCTCCGTATAGGGCGGCACTGTAGCACAGCGGTAGAGTTGCTGTCTTACAGCGCCAAAGACCCGGGTTCAATCCTGACTAAGGATGCTGTCTGTACAGAGTTTGTACATTTCTCCAGGTGCTCCAGTTTCCTCCCACACTCCAAAGACATATATGTTTGTAGGTGAATTGGTTCCGGTAAAATTGTAAAACTTCCCTAATGTGCAGGATAGTGCTAGTACATAGGGTGATGACTGGTCCACATGGACTCAGTGGGCCGCTGTGTTTCGTGCTGTATCTCTAAAGCCTAAAATCCCCATCCTGATCGAGTGCCAGTAGTCATTCTTCACTTTCTCATTAATTCCAATTCATTGCCAGCTTCAAATGGAAATATACGGATAGAATATGGTCAATCCCAGCAAAATAAAAAAAACATTTAGGACAAAGATAACTTGTTTGTAATGAACAATCTCCACTGTACCTCGATACGCATGACAATAATAATACACTGACTAAACTAACTCCTGCTACTCAACCCCCACCCCCTCCCCCACATCCCAACATTCTGTAGCTCTGATAAGATCATTAACCACTAAGAGACTGATCACGACCATTCAAAGGCAGAAACCTGATCTTCTCCAGGGGTTTGGTCACTTATAGATTAGCTGCTCTGTCTGTTCCACTTAACCTCCTCTCAGACACAAAATGCAATCTTAAAGTTCCCTCAGCGAGTACCCTGCGTGGACCCAGGAGCAATCCTAATCCTTCAATCATCCCCGCTGAAGGCGAGCAGCTGTTTGACTTCTGCTTAAACCCCTGGGTGTTGTGGCGATTACATTTTCACAATGGTTGCGTCACATTACTTGTCCGTGGGATGGTTGGGCTGCTGGAATGCCTGGGGTGGAATGTGACCAGTCAACATAACATGATGTGATGTAAACAAAAATGCTGGAGAAACTCAGCGGGTGAGGCAGCATCTATGGAGCAAAGGAAATAGGCAACGTTTCGGCTCTCTGCTCCACCCCCCCACCCTCACATCAGTCTGAAGAAGGGTTTCGACCCGAAATGTTGCCTAATTCCTTCACTCCATAGATGCTGCCTCACCCGCTGAGTTTCTCCAGCATTTTTGTGTACCTTCGATTTTCCAGCATCTGCAGTTCCTTCTTAAACAAACAACATGATGGCGCACCCTTAGCGCACCTAAACCATCCTCTGTCTCTGGTGCATCTGCTGGTGGGGAATCTGAGGAATTCTTTGCCACAGAAAGCTGTGGAGGCCAAGTCAATGGATATTTTTATGGCAGAGTTAGAGAGATTCTTGATCAATACGGGTGTCAGGGATTATGGGGACAAGACAGGAGAATGTGGTTAGGAGGAGGACAGATCAGCTATGATTGAATGGCACAATAGACATGATGGGCCGAATGGCCTAATTCTGCTCCTATTACTTATGAACTCTCTGTGCTAATTCAAGCTACATTCTGTGCGATGACACGTCTTACATCACCAAACTCTCACGCAGATTTTGTTTATATCTTCCCGAACTCTGTTGGTCTGAAAACGACTCTTTAAAAATTTCTGACTTGTATGTCATCTGGCAGTTTGGGTTTTGCACGTACAAAAATTGGAAAGCATCGAACCCCAGGGTTCTGTGCTGTGATCATATTTTGTGCTCAGCATATTGCGATCGTTTGAAGCTAGGTCGAAAATCAAGAGTCTGAAATTTGCCAATGATGTAGAAGCAAATGGCTTAGCAAATATTGAGAAAGTCTTTGGGGTGGGAGATTGCAACCTTCACGTGGTCCACCCTGTTTCACGAATGCAATCAACCCAGCGTGCACAATCAAATAAGATCAAATAGAACAAGTTGTCGTACAACTTTAGGCTGTGCACGCCATACGCAAGAAGAAGAAGAAGAGAGACTTCAGGAGTTATGGGATGGGAAGACAGAGAGCAGATAATGGAAGCCATATGCATGGCCATAAATAAGTGGTTTTCTTCGGAAACTTTTCAAGTAAGGGTTTAAGGTAAGGCAGGAACCCTATTTTTGCAGGACTTCATGATCTACCACGAGGATCTAGAGTTCATAAGACTCTCACCAACCACAGATTCGTTATGCAAAACCAAGACTGTACTTGGAGTCCAAAAAGACGAGGTTATCTCCAATCATACAAGACAAATGAAAAGCAAAACCATTGATAATGAGCTATCACTGTCCCCATGAATTATACTTGATCAGATTTAAGAATTAATTAAAGAGCATTCGATGCTTCTTACTAAAATAAAATGAGCCTCTTTGCCTCAAGGAGACTCGGATCAGGGCAAGATTTAGTGTACTCTTTGGCTGAATGACATTACTTCTGTCCACTGATTCGAGTCTTCCTTCATTCCTGCAGTTCATAGACATTGTGGCCCCACTTTCTGTATGCTGAATATCATAAGATCATAAGAAATAGGAGTGGAATCAGGCCATTCGGCCCATCAAATGTAGTCGGCAATTCAATCACGGCTGATCTGTCTCTCCCTCCTATCCCCATTCTCCTGCCTTCTCCCCCTAGAGGTTATGAGACCAGGTTCACAGCACCTCGAGTCCTTGCAGCATCCTCACTGCAACTCACAAAAACCCGGTGACCCAGTTATCATTGGAAGCCATTTTGCAAATGCTACCCTGTGAAATAGCGGAAATACCTGGCTGATTAGACAGAACCCATTGGTTGGAGAAAGAATATTTCTCAGCAACACTGGTCAAGCTGGAAAGGGTACAGTGAAGATTTATGAGGATGCTGCAAGGACCAGTGTCTGAGCTCTAGGGAGAGGTTGAGTAGGCTGGGACTCTATTCCTTGGAGCGCAGGAGGACGAGGGGTGATCATATGGAGGTGTATAAAATCATGAGAGGAATAGATCGGGTAGACGCACAGAGTCTCTTGCCCAATGTAAGTGAATTGAGGACCAGAGGACATAGGTTTAAGGTGAAGGGGAAAAGATTTAATAGGAATTTGAGGGGTAACTTTTTCCACACAAAGGGTGGTGGGTGTATGGAACAAGCTGCCAGAGGAGGTAGGGACCATCCCATCATTTAAGAAACATTTAGACAGGTACATGGATTGGACAGGTTTGGAGGGATATGACAATAGATAATAGATGCAGGAGCAGGCCATTCGGCCCTTCGAGCCAGCATCGCCATTCAACATGATCATGGCTGATCATCCACAATCAGTACCCCGTTCCTGCCTTCTCCCCATATCCTTTGACTCTTTAAGAGCTATATCTAACTCTCTCTTGAAAGCATCCAGAGAACAGGCATCCATCGCCCTCTGAGGCAGAGAATTTCATAGACTCACATCTCTCTGTGTGAAAAAGTATTTCCTTTTCTCCGTTCTAAATAAGCATCCTTTATTCTTAAGCTGTGCCCCCTGGTTTTGGACTCCCCCAACATCGGGAGCATCAGGATATGAACCAAACGTGGGCAGGTGGAACTAGTGTTGCTGGGACATGTTGGGCGGTGTGGACAAGTTGGGCCGAAGGGCCTGTTTCCACACTGCGGACATGACACTCTGCACTCTCACCTTAGTTCCCAGCCCCCTACACCATTTGAAAGAAGTGCCGAGGACAGCATTTTATTTCTCTTTGAGGAATATAAACAGTGTCTGAATTCATCATTGCATCCAACTATTGTACATGGTGGTTCTTCCATTGACAATATAAAAACAAAGTATTGTGACTGCCCGACAACTGAATTACAAACAGATAAAGCTGGCAAACTCACCAGGTCAGAGAAAAAAAAGCAAAGTCCTGGAGGAACTCAGCTGGTCAGGCAGCATCTGTGGAGGAAAATGACAGACAATGTCATCTTCAAATGCCTCGATTCTATCTTGTCTCCCCTTATCCAGTGTCTTCCCATCTACATCCAGGACATCTCACATGCTGTTCCCCAAATTAATAACTTCCAGTTCTTTCCCCCCCCCATCTCACCTAATATTCCCCTTGCGTAGCCTAACCTAAACGCAATTCCCTTTATCGTGTATCTGCACACTGTGGATGGCTCGATTGTAATCACATATCATCTTTCCGCTGACTGGTTAGCACGCAACAAAAGCTTTTCACTGTACCCCGGAACACGTGACAATAAACTAAACTAATTAACTAATCCAACAGTATGAAAATAGAATTCTCCGATTTCAATAATACCCCCCTAACCCGCTGCCTTTAGCCTAAAGCCCCCCCACCCTACACACACATAACCTGTTACACATATTTGTCCCACCACCCCAGTCACCTTGCTCCTTTCTCCTCTGAAGTGTGCCTACCTACCATCCGGGTCTCAAATGCTCACCCTTTCTCTCCCCCCTCTCCATGTTCTTTCACCCATATTCCTCCCTCCGACTTTACATTTCACTTCTCCTCCTCTTCTTTCCTCATCTCACACCCTTTTGTCTCCCTTTCACCTCTAACCCATGTCCCTTACTCCAGCCACCTGCCAATCGCCCCCTGACCCCCGACCTGCATCAACCTACCACTTGGGTCGGAAAGAATTGCAGGTGCTTGTTTAAATCAAAGGTAGACACAAAATGCTGGAGTACCTCAGTTACTCACAGGCAACATCTCTGGAGAGAGGGAATGGGTGACGTTTCTCGTCGGGACCCTTCTTCAGACTGATGAAGGGCCTCGACCCGAAACGTCACCCATTCCTTCCCTCCAGAGATGCTGCCTGTCCCGCTGAGTTACTCCAGCATTTTCTATCAACCTACCACTTGGCAGGCTTGTCCCACACCCACCTCTCTTACCCAGCATTCTCCCTCCAACTACATCCGTCTAGAGAAAGGTCCCGAGCCACTGATTTCATGCCTTCTGAAGAAGGGTCCCATCCCGAAACGTCACCCATTCCTTTTTGCCTGTCCCACTGAGTTACCCCAGAATTTTGTGTCTATCCTCCTAGAAACTAAATACCATCTGTTCATTTCCCTCCACAGATCCCGCCTGACCAGCCGAGTTCCTCCAGCACTTTGTGTTTTTTGCTCAAGATCCCACCATGTACAATACAATACAATTTAATTGTCATTTGGACCCCTTGAGGTCCAAACGAAATGCCGTTTCTGCAGCCATACATTACAAACAAATAGACCCCAGACACAACACAATTTACATTTTACATAAACATCCATCACATCGCTGTGATGGAAGGCCAAAAAAAACTTATCTCTCCACTGCACTCTCCCCCCCCCCCCAATGTCAGAGTCAAAGTCAAAGCCCCCGGCTGGCGATGGCGATTGTCCCGCGGCCATTAAAGCCACGCCGGGTGGTGCGAGGTCGCACACCGGGTCTTGGTGTTAGAGCCCCCGGCGTGCGCTCGCAGAGTCCCGCGGCCATTCCAAGCCGCGCGGGGCGGTGATGTGCAGTCCCTTGTCGCACAGTACAGTATCTATGGTGGCTGGGAGTACAGTTAATATTTTAAGTCGGTGGCCAGTTCTCAGAAGTGCACGTAAGTACGGATGAACAGGTTTCATGTTCTGTGATATAGTGGAAGGCAGGAGGGATTAAATAATGGAAAGGTTGACAGTACAAGTTAATACAAGCCTACAGATGAAAATGTTGAATAATCATCTGAAATTACTTAAACGTATGTGCTAGGAATGCTGGAAATCTGGAATAGGAAATGCTGATGATTCAGTATTGGGGTCGATTTGTAGTCGACCCCAAGAAGATTCAAACATGCTCAGTCAAAGTTCAGCTGCTGTTCCTCGAACTTCATTGGAGTAATGCAATACCGTAGGAGGTCAAAGACAAGAGGCCAGAGGAGGAGTGAGATGGAGAGTTAGTTTCTCATTTCTCCTTATGATACACAAGGCCACCATTTGGACCATCAAGTATATGCCAACCACAAACAGTCCCATCAGTTTCATTCAGTTTGAGCTTGAAGTCTGCACCCTGTTCTGATACGTCCCACTGAAGCTCAATATAACCTGGAGGAAGAACACTTCAACTATTGACATTGAACTCCATAAATCTCCAACTACTAGGGGCAGCAGGGTGGGTGCAGTTGCTGGCTTACAGCGCCAGGGACCCAGGTTCAGCCGCGACTACGGATGCTTATCTGTATGGAGTTTGTATGTTCTCTCCTTGACAATAGACAATAGGCGCAGGAGTAGTCCATTCGGCCCTACGAGCCAGCACCGCCATTCAATGTGATTGTGGCTGATCATCCCCAATCAGTACCCTGTTCCTGCCTTCTCCCCATATCCCCCTGACTCCGCTATTTTTAAGAGCCCTATCTAGCTCTCTCTTGAAAGCATCCAGAGAACCTGCCTCCACCGCCCTCTGAGGCAGAGAATTCCACAGACCACGTGGGTTTTCTCCAGTTTCCTCCCACACCCCAAAGACGTGCCAGTTTGTAGGCTGATTGGCTCGGTATAATTGTAAATTGTCCCGAGTGTGTACAGCACGGGCTAGATGGGCCGAAGGGCCTGTTTCCATGCCGCATCTCTAAACTAAACTACTTCTGGCATTCAGTGTTTTTTCCAATCTGTTTCAAATGTTTAGCATTTGTCTCTTCCTCATTACACTTCCCTCCAGATGTCTTTTGTTACTCCCGTGTCTTTACCACAATCTTTCAGCTGGCATCGCCAACTCTTGCATCAATTTGACAATCACGTGGTATGAATACTGATTTCTCTAACTTCAAGTAACCCCTGCATTCCTCTCTCTCCATCCTTCCCCCACCCCAGACGCACCAGCTTCTCGTTCTTACCTAGCAAGCAGCTAACAATGGTCTGTTTCCTTTACCAAAGTCACTTTTTATTTTGCATATCTTTCATTCATTCGTTCTATATCTCCTCCACATCCATCTATATCTCTCATAGAAACGTAGAAAATAGGTTCAGGAGTAGGCCATTCGGCCCTTCGAGCCTGCACCGCCATTCAATATGATCATGGCTGATCATCCAACTCAGTATCCTCCTCATTTCCCTTAATCTCTCGTTTCCCTTAACCCCGACGCTAGCCTGAAGAACGGTCCCGTCCCGAAACGTCACCCATTCCTTCTCCCCAGAGATGCTGCCCGTCCCGCTGAGTTAGGCGGCATTTTGAGTCCATCCTCAATGAATCTCCCATCGTTCTCACCCGACCAGACTTTCACTTCAGCTCTCTTTCCCCACCCCCAACCCACAACTATTTTGCAACTGCAGAGCTGTTTAATTTCCAGCTTTTCCCAGTGATGAGGGAAGGTCATTGACCTGAAATTTTTGTATCAGTTTTTTTCTCTCCACAAAGGAAGTCCAAGAAACAACGTCGCCAATCCCCCTCCTTTATCCGGTTCCCCAGTACATTGGCGACTGCATCAACGTTTATCTCCTTCTATTACCACTGCTCATTTCTTCTCCAACCTCACCTTCCCGTCACCGACTTCCTTCATTTCTCTACCTTTATGCAGAAAAGTATATTAAATGCCAAGCAGCGTGGAGAGATTAGAGAGTCAGAACCTTTTCACCAGGGTGAAAATGTCAAAGACTAAAGGGCATAACTTTAAGGTGGACAAAAATGCCGGGGAAACTCAGCGGGTGAGGCAGCATCTACGGAGCGAAGGAATAGGTGACGTTTCGGATTCTTCAGACTTTAAGATGAGAGTGGGCGGCAAAGTTTAAAGGAGTTGTGCAGGGGAAACTTTATTTTTAAACAGAGAGAGTGGTGGGATGGTTATAGAGGCAGATATGTTAGTAGCGCCCAAGAGGCTTTTGGTTAGACGTGGATATGCAGGGAATGGAAGGATATGGATCATGTGCAGGGATATAGCATTAGTTTATTTTGGCATTATAGTTGGCACAGACATTGTGGGCCGAGGGATCTATTCCTGCACTGCGGTGTTGTGTGTTCGACCTCCAATTCAGAGGATTGCTTTGTGTCCAATTTTCATTTATCCAGCTAGTACATTTCATTCTCCCCATTTTTTTCTAGCATTCCTTTGGTGATATAGAATTTTTCGAACGTAGACAAAAATGCTGGAGAAACTCAGCAGGTGAGGATGCATCTATAGAGAGAAGGAATAGGTGATGTTTCTGGTCGAGACCCTTCTTCAGACATGTTGTGATGTTGCTTCCACTCACCCTCAACCACAGCTGCAGCTGCGCCTCCCTGGCTATGCATGCCTCCCGGCACCCGTTGCATTACCCCCCCTCCCCAACTCTGCATTTCTTCCCACACGGCTTTCGGATAAACTAGTTAATATTCATTCCCCTTACTGAGTTACAATAGACAATAGGTGCAGGAGGAGGCCATTCGGCCCTTCGAGCCAACACCGCCATTCAATGTGATCATGGCTGATCATCCCCAATCAGTACCCCGTTCCTGCCTTCTCCCCACATCCCCTGACTCCGCTATTTTTAAGAGCCCTATCTAGCTCGCTCTTAACATCTAGCTCTCTCTTGCATCCAGGGAACCTGACTCCACCGCCCTCTGAGGCAGAGAATTCCACAGACTCACCACTCTCCATGTGAAAAAGTGTTTCCTCGTCTCCGTTCTAAATGGCTTACTCCTTATTCTTAAACTGTGTGTGGCCCCTGGTTCTGGACTCCCCCCAACATCGGGAACATGTTACAGCGGACAGTCGGCATTAACAGGCACCATCTCCCCGCCCCTTGGTTCATTTACAGCGAGGGTTCTTTCTAGGCTGATTCCTGCAGTGGACATTCATTCATCAATACTTGTGTAGGGAGGACTGCAGATGCTGGTTTAAACTGAAGACAGACACAAAAAGCTGGAGTAACTCAGTGGGTCAGACAGCAAGCATCTCTGGAGAAAAGGAATAGGTGATATTTCGGGTCGAGACCCTTCTTCTGTGCTTAGTTCCAGTGCATCAATGCTTGGTTTGTATTTAACTGGAGCAGAGTAGTTCCAGATTTCATCACAGGCCTGAAATGGCCATTGATGGAAGGATTGTATGTATGAACAGCCCGGGAGTTTGACGTCAAAACAACATGACACGAGGGCTCCCAGGAGTAGCTGAGATCATTGGGAAGCAGAGAGTCACATGACTGTGGCTGTCAGAGGCCAATCGACAAAAAACCCCAGGACATCACCACTGAAGATAATATCCTTGATCTAATGATCTAGGTCGCTTAATGTTTAACTTTCTGGCCAGTGTAGGGTCAGGAATGGAATTATTCAACAATAATTTCCAAATCTTAACTCAATTAATCTGAAGGAGCAGCTCACAAATAGCCCACCTCCTCGTGAATAATTGTTGGTTGCGCAGCCTCTATGATTTCAACAGCCACTAACTTAAATAAAAGAACAGGAATACTGTGCATTAGGAGAGTGGGGAGGTGTATGCCAAGAAAACAGTCCATATCACTACTTACTGAAGAATCATCTGAGTGTGCACGTCAAAACAACAAGGGCTGGAAAATAAATAAACGCGTTTATGTACATATTCTTACGTTGTAATTGTGTTAGAGCAAATTTTATTCCAGATCTCAACATTTTGGGTCGTGATTTGTGAATTCTGCAACAAGCAATTTATGTTGCCTGTTTAAGAACGAACTGCAGATGCTGGAAAATCGAAGGTTGACAAAAGTGCTGGAGAAACTCAGCGGGTGCGGCAGCATCTATGGAGTGAAGGAAATATGCAACGTTTCGGGTCGAAACCCTTCTTCAGACACAAGAAGAGTTGCCTGATCAGCTGCAACATAGAGGGGGAGAGGGGGGGGTCACTTGTACATCACTGGTGGTGAAGCACTGTTGGACCTTTGAAGTCATGGAAGATGCTGCAAAAATGCACATTCATTCTTTACTCATCTCTCTCTCTCTCTCTCTCTCTCTCTCTCAGTAATTAAGTATTCCATGAAAACTATTGTGTCTTTTGGTTTAGTTTAGAGATACAGCTCGGAAACAGGCCCTTCGGCCCACCCAGTCCATGCCAACCGGTGCACCCCGCACACTAGCACTATCCTACACACACAAGGGACAATTGACACTTATTCCGAGCCAATAAACTTACAAGTGCGGGGGGGGGAAACTGAAGATCTCGGAGAAAACCCACGCGGTCGGGGGGAGAACGTTCAAACTCCGTATGGAGAGCGCCCACAGTCGGGATTGAACCTGGGTCTCTGGCGCTGCAAGGCAGCAACTCTACCGCTGCGCCACCGTGGTCACCCTGGACAGGTAATGGAGAAACACGGAACTGCAGATGCTGGTATACAAAAAAAAACACACACAAAGTGCTGGAGCGACTCAGCGGGTCAGGCAGCATCCCTGGAGAACATGGGTAGGCGATGTCGGGATTGTGTTCATTCCACAATAATCAACGATGATAGGCTGGCTAAGAGAGAATGCAGATTCAATTTCATGCGATCAGTCCCCTTTATATGGATATCCCCTTAATCAATGAGGTGTAAAAGTAATACAATCTCCTTGTTTACAACAGCGTGTAACCACTTGGACACATGGGACTGCAGCCAGGTAACAGGCAGCATCACAGATACACACAAAATGCTGGAGTAACTCAGCGGGTCAGGCAGCATCTCTGGATGCTTATTCACTACTAATTTCCATCCTGTACTCAAATTCACTTGGACCATCTCTGACATCTCCCTACCATTTTCTGATCTCACCTCCTCGATCACAGGAGATAGACTATCGACTGACATCTATTTTATAGAGTCTGAAGAAGGGTCTCAACCCGAAACATCACCCATTCCTTCTGTTCAGAGATGCGACCTGTCCCACTGAGTTATTCCTGCTTTTTGTGTCTATCTTCGGTGTAAACCAGCATCCGCAGTTCCTTTCTACACAAGATGGAAAGCATTATCTCCGCCATCTCCGGGAAATAAAGAATGGGAAGTAAATGTGTAGGAAGGAACTACAGACACTGGTTTACACTGAAGAAGGGTCTTGACCCGAAATATCACCTATTCCTTTTCTCCAGAGATGTTGCCTGACCCGCTGAGTTACTCCAACTTTTTGTGTCTATCTTCAATGGGAAGTAAATGGTGATCTCGTCAGCAGTGTTTACATTTCATGGCAGAGAGGGGAGAAGAACAAAGGGATTGGTCACATTGAGGTACTAACAGTAAAAGCATTGAGAGAGGAAGAAATGCAATGAGAATAAAGAAGAGGAGGTCTGTGGCTAACCCAGGTCTCATAGAAACATAGAAATTAGGTGCAGGAGTAGGCCATTCGGCCCTTCGAGCCTGCACCTCCATTCAATATGATCATGGCTGATCATCGAACTCAGTATCCCATCCCTGCCTTCTCTCCATACCCCCTGATCCCCTTAGCCACAAGGGCCACATCTAACTCCCTCTTAAATATAGCCAGTAAAACTGGCCTCAACTACCCTCTGTGGCAGAGAGTTCCAGAGATTCACCACTCTCTGGGAAAAAAGTTCTTCTCATCTCGGTTTTAAAGGATTTCCCCTTTATCCTTAAGCTGTGGCCCCAGGGTCCTGGACTTCCCTGCTCGGGAACAATCTTCCTGCATCTAGCCTGTCCAAACCCTTAAGAATTTTGTAAGTTTCTATAAGATCCCCTCTCAATCTCCTAAATTCTAGAGAGTATAAACCAAGTCTATCCAGTCTTTCTTCATAAGACAGTCCTGACATCCCAGGAATCAGGTCTCTGATGCTGTAAGTCTGCAACTCTACTGCTGTGCCACAGTGCTGCCCTGTTCTTGCTTAATTCTCAGCCCTGGAACCCGGGCTGAATGCAGCAACAGAGCCATGCGAGGACAGGGTCAAATAGACATCAAAGATTGACTCAAAGAGCTGGAGTAACTCAGCGGGTCAGTTAGCATCTCTAGAGAAAAAGGATGGGTGATGTTTCGGGTCAGGACCCTTCTTCAGACTGCCAAGTAGTCAGTGATGTCAAATAGACATGACTGGGTGATGGGGCATTTCACTGCTGCATTCCCCTGCCGCACCCATTGATATATTTCCCTGAATATAGACTCAAAAAGCTGTAGTGACTCAGCGGCTCAGGCAGCATCTTTGGAGAAAAGGAATAGGTGACGCTTTGGGCCAACACCTCTCCCCCTCGTGCCTAGCTGAGAGTCGGAAGAAAGGGAAATATCAGACATAGAAGGTAAATAGGACAAATGAATGAAAGACGTGCAAAAGGCAATGATGATCAAGGAGAAGTGGAACCCACAATGCTCCATTGTTGGCTGTGGGGTAGATGAACATGTGCAAAATGCAACGATGATCCCACCATGATCCAAACTTCCCGTTCCCCAGACAAAAGCCCCACTCCTCCTCCAAATCCAACCTATTCATATAACGTGGTCTCAGGAAATATTGCCTTAGTCCCCATTAACTAAGCCCTCGCATTCAGGGGATACATACGGGGAAGCCATCCGAGCTCATCGCAACCACTACCCGTGGCAGGCTTATGCGGTATTCTGTGCAAGCACCAGTGCAGAACTAATGCGATGAGTGAGGTACTGTGTGCATTACACCTGGGGGCCGCAATTCCTCTGTTCTGCTTCACTTCCAGGTCAATAAAGATGAAAAGGATCCAATTAAATTGCGGGCAAAGCTGTTAAAAATCACTCAATTAGGAAGCGGAGATGTGCGTGTTTCTGCAGCGGAGTCTGATCTAAATGCAGCAGGACAGTGTGCAAACTAAAGGGCCTGTCCTACTGTACGAGGTCATTCAAGAGTTCTCCCCTGATTCGAGCTCGTGTAATGTACATAGCGGGTACGTAGGGGCTCGCACGAGTAAAAAGTAACCATTTTTTTCCATCAGTATTTTTTTTTCCATCACAGTATTTTTTTACACGTGGACATTTTTCACAGCGTTGAAAAAAACGTCATGAGTTTAGCAGATTTCCCGAGTACCCACCGTTACTCATACGAGCCGCTACGTGACATGCACGAGCCCCTACGTACCCGCTACGTACATTACACAAACTCGAATCAGGGGAGAACTCGGGAGAACTCTTGAATTACCTCGTACAGTGGGACAGGCCCTTCACTCTCCCCCGTCTTGTACCGCAGGGACTGAGCAAGGCATTGCATTACTGTGCAAGAAGGAACTGCAGATGCTGGTTTAAACCGAAGATAGACACAAAAAGCTGGAGTAACTCAGTGGGGCATCGCCGAAGAGAAGGAATGGGTGACATTTCGGGTCGAGACTGCGTAGTAATCAAACCTCTCCATTGGTAGAAATCAGAAAATCGTGAAATAATCAGCGTCTAATGAAGGTCTAATTGCACAATTGTGCAACAACAAACAATGCGATGAAAGCACAAAATCTGCGGATGCCATAGATCACACTACTCAACAATGTACCTCGGTGACTGCCAATCACCTCCCCCCCCCCCGGACACTCCTCCCACAGGAAAAACACTATGACTGTATGCATGTAAATAGATTTATTTATTGAAATCATATTCTATGTCGCTCTTCCAGGGTGATGCTAACTGCATTTCGTTGTCTCTGTACTGTACACTGACAATGACAATTAAAGTTGAATCTGAATCTGAATCCAAATCTTTTGAAAAAGATAGACACAAACAGCTGGAGTAAATCAGCAGGTCAGACAGCATCTCTGGAGAAAGTTTCGGGCCAAGATCCTCCTTCCATCACCTATTCCTTTTCTCCAGAGATGTTGCCTGACCCTCTGAGCTGTTCCAGCATTCTGTGTCTATCTTCGGTTTAAAGCAGCACCTGCAGTCCCTTTCTGCACATTTAAAAATAAAGAAATGGCTGGAAATATTCTGCAGGCCGTGGAGCAATAACAGAGAAAAACTGTTTCAGGTTGACGGCCTTTCATCATGATCCAGAGAAGATCAGAGGCGGCTGGAAGGTGTTCACACACACAGATCGTCCATTCTGGAGGCAAGTGAAAGGATGCACTGTGTGGGTGAAGGTTCCTGGCCAAATGCGTTGCCGTGGAGATGAAGGCAGTGGAAGAGGAACTCGACATCGGGCCAGACCTCGCTGGCTAAACCTGGTCATTCTGAACAAAACCAGAACCATTTGGCAGCACACACGGCAGCGAGTTCAAGACATCTACAAATGAATACACATTCAAAAACAAAAAAAAGTCCTGCCTGGCCTTTCTGACAGATTTGGAAGGCGGAGCCCAGTCTTGGTGAGATCCCCTTACTTAAAGTTCTTGGATTCGACACCGGGATCTGCGAATGTGACGATTTCAACAGAATTGGATTAGGATGCAGCGAGCAATGTAACTACTATATAATTTTTTAATTGAATGCTTCAAATTATTTAAATATTTTAGATACTTTTGGTCAGCCTTATTTTTTCTTGTAATTTTAAACGTTTTATATATTTTAGGTCAAGTTGGCAACACAGTGGTGCAGCGGTAGAGTTGCTGCCTTAAAGGCCTGTCGCAATTTCACGACCTAATTTACGACCTCTGCCGAGTTTGCCCTTGACTCGTACTCGCAGCATGGTCGTCACGAGGTCGTAGGTGGGTCGTGATGGTAGTCGTAGGTACCCGTGGCATCAAGTAGGTCGGGGCGTTTTTCTAGCCTGATGAAAAATGTCCACGAGTAAAAAAGGTTGTGAAAGTGGGACAGGTTCTTTACAGCACTGGAGACCAGGGTTCGATCCTGTCCACGGGTGCTGTCTGTACGGAGTTTGTACGTTCTCCCTGTGAACATGTGGGTTTTCTACGGGTGCCCCGGTTTCCCCTTAAGGGCCTGTCCCACGAGCAAGCGCGACCAAACCAGAAGCGGGGGCCGCGCGGAGGTCGAGTGAGTGACATGAAGTTCAAGCAAAGTCCGTGGGAAGTTCGCGCGTGACGTACGGTGTCGAGACGCTGTGGGCCGGCAGGCCGCCGCCACCGCGCAGAATTTTTGAACACGGTCAGTTTTTCGGAGCCCCGCGCGATGTCGGGGCCAGCTCCGCACAACTCCATACCGCTCCGGCGATCGAAGTGGGACCGGCCCCGCGAGGCCGTATGACTCAAGCGACCACGTTCGGTAGCGCTTGCCGCATGGAGTCGCATGCTGGTGGGACAGGCCCTTTACACTCCAAAGATGTGCAGGTTTGTAAGTGAATTGGCTTTGGCAGAAATTGTAAATTGTCCCCAGTGTGCAGGGTAGTGTTAGTGTACGGGGTGGAACACTGGATGAGGCAGCGTGGTGGGCCGAAGGGCCTGTTTCTGCGCTGTATCTCTAAACTCCAACATTATTTTCCTTATCATTCCTTACGGCTTTTACTATCAGCGTATCTGGAGCAGACTTTGGCAATTGTTGGAGCTTCTGTGGGCGTTTCAATGGTCAGGGCAGCAAGAACATGGTGCTGGAGTCAGAATGCTTCACGACATGATGGGTCCTGTGCATTCCAATCACGCAAGTGCAGGCATGGAGAGGATGCAGTGGATGTTGGGAGATGAGGAGGTGTGGGTTGGATGGGAGAATGTGGCCTAGCTGAAAATGTACTGAGGTCTACGTTTACATTTATTACTGTCACATGTTCCAAGGTATTGTGAAAAAACTTTTTGTTTGGCAAGGTATCCAATCGGATCAGATAATACTACACATAAATACAATCAGGTCAAACTCGAGTATAGTAGGCAGAGCAAAAGGGGAGATATCAAGTGCAGAATGTAGATCTCAGCATTGTAGCGCATCAGTTCCATAGACAAGGTCCAATGCCCACAATGGGTTCGATGTGAATTGGAAAGTACCCTCATTTATGGAAAGACCTTTCAGAAGCTTGACAACAGAGGGGAAGAAGCTGTTCCCGAGTCTGGTGGTGTACTCTTTCATCTTCTGCACGATGGGGACAGAGAGAAGAGGGAATGACAGGGTGGGATAAGTCTTTGATTATGTTGGTTGCTTTTCAGAGGCAGAGTGAAGTGAGTCAATGGTGGGATGTCCAGTCTGTGTGATGCTCTGGGCCACATCTACAAGTCTCTGCAATTTCTGTCGGCCTTGGGCAGAGCTGCTCCCAAACCAAGTTGTGATGCAACCCGGTTGAAGGCAGGGCAAATCTCCTCAGTCTTCAATGGAAGTGGAGGCGTTGGTGTGCCTCCTTGGCTGCCACTTCAATGTGGTTAGTCCATGGCAGATCTTATTAACGCCATGGAACGTGAAGCACTCAACCATTTCCATCTGAGAAGATTAAGATTCAGCCAAGACTCTTGCAGAAGATCCTAAATAGATCGTCGACCAGAAACGCTGACTCGACTCGATTCTATTCCACACTCATCTGACATTTCTTCAAAATTTTAATTTAGCATCAAACGTGGGGAGGATGTCTAGGAACAGAGGACATAGCAACAGAATAAAAGGATGCACCCTTAGAAATGGGATGTGGATGAATTACTTTAGTCAGAGGGTGGTGAATCTGTGGAATTCACAGCAACAGACAGCTGTGGAGGCCAGGTCAGTGGATATTTTTAAGGCGGAGATTGACAAATTCTTGATTAGTACGGGTGTCAGGTGTTACGGGGAGAAGGCAGGAGAATGGGGTTGAGAGGGAAAGATAGATCAGCCGTGATTGAATGGCGGAGTAGACTTGATGGGCCGAATGGCCTAATTTTCCTCCTATAACTTATGAAACTGATGAACAAATTGCAGCGAGGGGGGGAGGTAAAGGGACAGGTGTTGCATCTCCTGCGGTTGCTGGGGAAAGTACCTGAGGAGGCGGTGGTTTGGGTGGGAAGGGACGAGTTGACCAGGGAGTTGCGGAGGGAACGGTCTCTGCGGAAAGCAGAAAGGGGTGGAGATGGGAAGATGTGGCCAATAGTGGGATCCTGTTGGAGGTGGTGAAAATGTTGCAATCATGTGTTGTCTTTCCGCTGACTGGTTAGCGCGCCACAAAAGCTTTTTCTCTGTACACGTGACAATAAACTAAACTGAACTGGGCAGCAGGAGCTGAGCAATCCCAGCGATATGAACCTGAGATGTGAGCAGATTGTACCAGGTTTATCGGAGGAGGGAAGGAGGACAGATGGGCAAGAGAGGCAAGCACCTCATCGCAGCATGGCAGCCAAATTCAACCTTGCCCCGTACGAAACCTTCCCTCCACACCAGAGTTCAGAGCAATCCCCTGACACTTCCCCTCTCAAGGAGACGGGATGTCTGTGAGATATTTCAGCGAGAAGCTCCAACCAGCCTTGTGACTGTTCCCTTTGGCTCCGTTGCAAAAAAGAGGAAGGTCATCAAGTGTCCTCAGCAAAGCCTTGTGATTTCATCTAACAAGGAACATTGTCAATGGAGCAGCCCGCTCGCTCCCTTGTACATCTGAATTGTGCTCCTTTCCGTTTTTCCACATACTGAACTTAAAGAATTCACAACAGGTAGACACAGAGTGTTGCACTACAGATGCTAGTTTACACGGAAGATACTGCAGCGCTTTAAATGCACCTCAATCAAGCTTCCCGAACAATTAAAGAGAAATGACCCTCCAACCCTATCTTTGTTCCAGATACAGACACAAAATGCTGGAGTAACTCAGCGGGTCAGGCAGCATCTCTGGAGAAAAAGGATGTGTGACGTTTTGGGTTGGGACCCTCCTTCAGACTGAAGGTACAGGTGCACAACCTTTTATCCGGTGTTCCAGAAACCGAAAAGCTCCGAAAACCGGCCATTTTTTCCAGATGTCGTCTGCGCACCAAAGCTCGCGTTTGGCGCCAAACTTGACCCAAAACGACCCACGGTCAACCCAGGTCTGTACTACTGTAGCGGATGCCTCCTCCCCGGAGACCGGGAGACGCTTAAACATCTGTAAATCATTGCTTAAATGTTAGTCAGTTAGTTTGGAGGGCTTTTATGTGAAGGGGGGTGAAGGGGTAAACTTTAATTCTTAGTCCCCTACCTGGTCGGAGAGGCGGGGAGCGGTCAATGCCTTACCGGGTCGCTGTGCAGTAAGCTCCGCAGCGCTGTGGCCGTTGGGGCTGCGGGCGGCGCCAGTTGGAGCTCCGACCCCGGCAACTCTACCCCTGGCTGCGAGGCGCTCCAAATCCAGCGCGGCCCGCGGCCGGACGTCCCAGCTCCGGGAATGTCGGGAGTCGGCAGCGTCGCAGCGCTGGGATACCAGCGGGGAGCGGGCAATGCCTTACCGGGTCGCCGTGCGGCAAGCTCCGGAGCGCTGTGGCCGCCGACACACAACATCGCGGAGCGTCGCTGGATTTGGAGCCGCGCAGCCAGGGGTAGAGTTGCCGGGGTTGGAGCTCCAACCGGCGCCGCCCGCGGCCGGACGGAGCCCCCAACTCCGCGGCTCCAAATCCAGCGACGCTCCGCGATGTTGTGTGTCGGCGGCCACAGCGTTCCGGAGCTTGCCGCACGGCAACCCCGGTAAGGCATTGCCCGCTCCCCGCTGGTTTCCCAGCACTGCGACGCTGCCGACTCCCGACATTCCCGGAGCTGGGACGTCCGACCGCGGGCGGCGCTGGATTTGGGAGCGCCTCGCAGCCAGGGGTAGAGTTGCCGGGGTCGGAGCTCCAACCGGCGCCGCCCGCGGCCGGACGGAGCCCCCAGCTCCGCGAGGTTGGGAGTCGCCGACCAGGTAGGGGACTAAGAATTAAAGTTTCCCCCTTCACCCCGACTCCACCACCACCACATAAAATCCCTCCAAACTAACTGACTAACATTTATGCAATGAGTCTCCCGGTCACCCGGGAGGAGGCAGCAGCTCCAGAATTTTCAAGCCGCCCGCGCTACCTACCTAATCTACGCTAAAAATCTTCCATTCTGAAATCCGAAAATGTCCGAAATCCGACAAGTGTCTGGTCCCAAGGCTTTCGGATAAAAGGTTGTGCACCTGTATATTGTATTAGTTCTGATTCTCATCCCCTTTGATGTCTCGTTTTCACACCTTACACTTCCTTATCTCTGTTCCCCCCCCCCCCCCCCCCCCCCCCCCCCCCCCCCCCCGAACACCCCCACATCACCCTTTCTTCTATCCAGAGATGCTGCCTGTCCTGCTGAGTTACTCCAGCATTTTGGGTCTACCTTCAATGTTCATTACGCTACCCAAGCAAAATATTTAGCAAAAATATTAATTCACAATTCAGTAGAATCAGGTTATGGACAAATTTGCCGATCTAACAAACCACACACCCTAACTTCCCATTTAAACACATCATCCATACAAACAAATCAGTCTATCCAGTGAATTGGAGTTAGTGTTCAAACAGAGTAAAGGGCCTGTCCCACTATATGAGCTTACCCAAGAGCTCTCCCGAGTTAAAAAAAATCAAACTCATGGTAAGTACGTAGAATGTACGTAGCGGGTACGTCGGAGCTCGGGACGTCTCTTAGTGGCTCGTAACGCTAACGGCAGGTACTCGGGAAACGCGGTAAGCTCGTGAAGTTTTTTCAACATGTTGAAAAATGTCCACGAGAGCCCAGAGTACGTACGAGTGGCTATTACCGTAATTCTCCGAGTTCGAATCGGGGGAAACTTGGAAGAACTCTTGAATTAGCTCGTACAGTGGGACAGGCCCTTTAGTGTGGAGACTCTACTCCAAGACACACTTTAATTTCTCAGTCTCAACGTCTTGGTGATGTTAAAATGAAGGGCAATGCACTCAATACGGTGTCAGTGTGTCGAGACGTTTCACTGCAAAACTCTGGCTGAATGATATTAGTTTTTCTTTTAGTTCTAATTTATTTATCGTCATTTTTACCGAGGTACAGTGAAAAGCGTTTTTGTCGCGTGCTACCCAGTCAGCGGAAAGACCAAACGTGTTTACAATCAAGCCGTCCACATTGTACAGATACATGATAATGGAATAACATTTAGGGCAAGATAAAGTCCAGTAAAGTCTGATTCAAGATAGTCCGAGGGTCTCCAATGAGGTAGATGGCAGCTTTCTAGTTGGTGATGGGATGGTTTGGTTGCCTGACAGCAGCTGGGAAGAAACTATCCCCGAATCTGGAGGTGTGCATTTTCAAACTTCGATACCTCTTGCCTGACAATAGACAATAGGTGCAGGAGTGGGCCATTCGGCCCTTCGAGCCAGCACCGCCATTCAATATGATCATGGCTGATCATCCCCAATCAGTACCCCGTTCCTGCCTTCTCCCCATATCCCCTGACTCCGCTATTTTTAAGAGCCCTATCTAGCTCCCTCTTGAAAACATCCAGAGAACCTGCCTCCACCGCCCTTTGAGGCAGAGAATTCCACAGACGCACCACTCTCTGTGAGAAAAAGTGTTTCCTCGTCTCCGTTCTAAATGGCTTACTCCTTATTCTTAAACTGTGGCCCCTGGTTCTGGTCTCCCCCAACATCGGGAACATGTTTCCTGCCTCTAGCGTGTCCAAGCCCTTAACAATCTTATATGTTTCAATGAGATCCCCCTCTCACCCTTCTAAACTCCAGAGTGTACAAGCCCAGCTGCTCCATTCTCTCAGCATATGACATCCCGGGAATTAACCGTGTAAACCTACGCTGCACTCCCTCAATAGCAAGAATGTCCTTCCTCAAATTAGGGGACCAAAACTGCACACAATACCTGATGGGAGAGGGGAAAAGAGGGAGTGACCAAATCAATGTGAAGTGTATACATGATATAAAACTAACTGCACATACCCCTGAGATTACAGCACCATCCGGGTCTTTTGCCAAAGATCCAAAAATAGGTTGAATAAGTTAGGTCTTTATTCTCTGGAGCACAGAAGGTTAAGGGGGGACTTGATAGAGGTCTTTAAAATGATGAGAGGGATAGACAGAGTTGATGTGGACAAGCTTTTCCCTTTGAGAATAGGGAAGATTCAAACAAGAGGACATGACTTCAGAGTTAAGGGACAAGTTTAGGGGTAATATGAGGGGGAACTTCTTTACTCAGAGAGTGGTAGCTGTGTGGAATGAGCTTCCAGTGGAAGTGGTGGAGGCAGGTTCATTGGTATCATTTAAAAATAAATTGGATAGGCATATGGATGAGAAGGGAATGGAGGGTTATGGTATGAGTGCAGGCAGGTGGGACTAAGGGAAATAAAAGTTGTTCGGCACGGACTTGTGGGGCCGAGATGGCCTGTTTCCGTGCTGTAATTGTTATATGGTTATATGGTTAAAAAGAAAGACACAGGATTTTGTTTCTCACAATCAAATGCATCATAATGAATATGATGGCTGTTTTGGGCCCTTTTACTGAACAGATCAAACTGGATTCAGTTTTGGTAGCAAGAGGCTCGTCACTGAGTTACTGCAGGGTATAGACCTCTCACTGTTTCTGAATGGAGTTCAATGTTGACATTTTCTCGCACTGGGATCATTGTACAATTGGGCTACAGACTTTAAGAAACAAGGTGCAATTACCAGATTAGCTGTGTAAAGGGCCTGTCCCACACGGTCGTGACTAGTCGCCCAAAGAGTTCTACCTTTTTCTGGTCACTGCTGGGTTTTCAACATGTGGAAAATTTTCAGCGACCTGCTGCGACAATGACGGGTGTCGGCAGTCGCTGAAAAAATCTTGTAAGTGGGACAGACCCTTAACCGATTCTCTTATTCTCAGACAGATACAAGGTAGAGAATATTTTATCGAGATGAAGAGCAAATTATGATTTTTTTTCTTTGGTAAATATGTTCTTCACACAAGAGCCATTCTGCGAAACAGCATTGAAACATGCTATTTTGGGCCATCTTGCCGATGCCGACCAAATTGGTGTTCCAAATGGTTCCATTTGCCTGAATTTGACCTCTATCCATCAATATCCTTCCTATCCATTTCTGATAAAGTCGTAGAATTACATATATTGACATTGTAGCCTCTATTTCAACATTATTACTGAAACGGGCCTGTGGGAATAAATAAAGGATCTTAGTTACTGTTTTAATCTTGGTTCCCACCAAACCAGCTGGAAGTCCTAAAGCCATTTGCCACTCTGACATTTAAAAGGCCAAGGACTTGGAGTCAACACATTGATTCTCTGATATTCTCTAAACTGATCAAAGCAGACAGACAGATAAACAGACTCTGAAGAAGGGTCTCGACCCGAAACGTCACCCATTCCTTCTATCCAGAAATGCTGCCTGTCCCGCTGAGTTACTCCAGCATTTTGTGTCTATCTTCGGCAGAGTAGACTTGATGGGCCGATTGGCCTAATTCTGCTCTCAAAACGTATGAACTACAGTTGTTCAAAGGTTATTTATTGATCACATACACCATAGGTATAGTGAAATGCTTCTTGCCATTCTGACAGTCCTGTACTCCTTCAGTACTCGTTCTCTAACATGGTAGTTCCCTCTCTCTGTCTCTGTCTCTCTCTCTCTCTGTCTCTCATGTCTTTTTGAGAGGCCAGCACTCCCTCAGCATCCAAGACTCCGTCTGCACTGCCTCTCCGGAACCCCATTGGTATTTTATTTGCATTTAACCGAGATCTAGATTAGATCTTGGGCTCAGGATCTTATGCAAGAATTGCATCTTCAGAAATGCGTGCTACTAACCAAGCCAGAATGTGGAATCATAGTTTGACACATTTTCACAGGGAGTAACAGAATAAACATGAAAATTAAAAATATCTGCGGGCAAAATTGCCTGCAGATGGTACTTTAAAAAAAAATTGTTTTCCATGATCTGGGTATCATATAATGTGTCAGATGCAATATGGTCTTGATCCAAAATATTTTTCGACAAGAGAGGGAAAGCTAATTACTTAAAGATGACAACTTTTGACCTGGTAACTGAATACACAAATACTTTTTGCAAATACCAATTCAGCAGCAAAAAAGTGGCTCAGAAGTGATGAAGCCAGGTTCGTTTGTGCCTATTACAGCTATAAAGAGCCAACTGTTCTCAGCTGCAGAATGACACTGTACAAAATTCCTACCAATGTTAAGCTGATGCCGAGATTTCCACTTGTCATACAGTGAGGGGCGAGAAGTTTACATATATTGTCGTGTCATTCGTAAATGTGTGTTTTGTATCAAAGCAGGTAAAATGAACCAGATTTAAACTTTAGAGACACAGCGTGAAAAAAAGGCCCTTTGGCCCACCAGGTCCACACTGGCCAGCGATCACCCTGTACACCAACACTATCCTACACACTAGGGACATTTTTAAAAAAAAACAATAGACAACAGGTGCAGGAGTAGGCCATTCGGCACTTCGAGCCAGCACCGCCATTCAATGTGATCATGGCTGATCGGCCACAATCAGTAATCGTTCCTGCCTTCTCCCCATATCCCCTAACAAAGTCAATCAACCTACAAATCTGTACGACTTTGGAGTGTGGGAGGAAACCGGAGCGCCCGGAAAAAACCCACGCAGTCACAGGGAGAACGTGCAAACTCCTTACAGACAACACCCGTAGTCGAAGGGCTGAATGGCATACTCCTGCGCCTATTCTCTATGTTTCCATAACGCAGAACGTTACAACACAAGAGGGGAGATTAAAATACATAAATCACAATAAATTCACGTCAAAGGCTAGAGGGCACAGTTTTAAGGTGAGAGGGGAAAAGTTTAAAAGAGATATGTGGGGCAAGTTTTCTTTTTCACAAAGGGTGGAGAGTGCCTGGAACGCACTGCCAAGGGCGGTAGCAGGCAGATACAATAGTGCATGTTAGGATATGCGGCAGGCAGATACAATCGTGCAGCACAGGCATTGTGGGCTGAAGGGCCTGTCTCTGTGCTGTTCTGTTCTATGTTCTAAATTCATATCCCTACTATTTGATTCAGCACAGAGGAAAGTTTCTTCTAAAGCAGAAATGTGGTGTGAAACTGGTCTTCTCGCGGTTTGGACGCCTAAACCCAGGGAGCCAGGGAAAGGGATAAAATGCAGTTTAGATTTCACCAGTGAATCCGACAAAAGCTTGTACAGATTCTCTGAAGGAAGGACATCCTATGATTAGGCAGCAAACGAAAATCTGGGTCAACCAGTCAGCAGCGTGTGACATGGCAGGCGTGGCTACAGCCAGAGCTCGCTGTAGATTTATTAAAAACAAGACCCGTGACGTTGGTTTAAGTTCGCCGCCAAGTTTTTACTCAGCTTTACATCAACTCACATCGCCGTATGGCTCATACATTTTCCACTTCATTATTTCACCGCAACCCTTCTTTGCTGAACTTCTTCCAGGTGTCAGACTTCACTGGCAGTTGCCCACCAGAGTGGAGTCACCGCCCACGCCAATGTCCACCAGACCGTGGGCACACCCTGGGTATCCCCCACTAGAATCCCCTGCAGCTATTCAAGGGGGCAGCTCAATACCACCTTGTCAAAGGAACGTTAGCATCGGACAAACACCGAGTAATAAAAACTAATGTTCCCACAGGGATAGAGAGCGAAGGAACTGCAGAGGCTGGTTTACAAAAAAAATGACAAAGTGGTGGAGTACGCAGCGTTAGAGTTGCTGCCTTACGGCGCCAGAGATCCGGGTTCGATCCTGACTAAGGGTGCTGTCTGTACGGAGTTTGTACCTTCTCCCCGTGACCTGCGTGGGTTTTCCCCCGAGATCTTCGGTTTCCTCCCACATTCCAAAGACATACAGGTTGGTAGGTTAATTGGCTTGGTGTAAATGTAAAATGTAAACTGGGGTTAGGTTAGGTAAGGGGTCACAGTTTAAGGATAAGAAGGAAGTCTTTTAGGACCGAGATGAGGAAAACATTTTTCACACAGAGAGTGGTGAATCTCTGGAATTCTCTGCCACAGAAGGTAGTTGAGGCCAGTTCATTGGCTATATTTAAGAGGGAGTTAGATGTGGCCCTTGTGGCTAAAGGGATCAGGGGACATGGAGAGAAGGCAGGGTTAGGATACCGAGTTGGATGATCAGCCATGATTATATTGAATGACAGTGCAGGCTCGAAGGGCCGAATGGCCTACTCCTGCACCTATTTTCTATGTTTCTATGTAAGGGGGAGGTGCAGCGAGACCTGGGTGTCCTTGTACACTGGTCACTGAAAGTTGGCGTGCAATTACAGCAGGCAGTGAAGAAAGCTAATGGAATGTTGACCTTCATAACAAGAGGATTTCAGTATAGGAGTAAAGAGGTTCTTCTGCAGTTGTATAGGGCTCTGGTGAGACCACATCTGGAGTATTGTGTACAGTTTTGGTCTCCTAATTTGATCAGGAAGGACATCCTTGTGATTGAGGCAGTGCAGCGTAGGTTCACAAAATTGATCCCTGGGATGGCGGGACTGTCATACGAGGAAAGATTGAAAAGACTAGGCTTGTATTCATCGGAGTTAAGAAGGATGAGGGGGAATCTTATAGAAACATATGAAATTATACAAGGACTTGACAAGCTAGATGCAGGAAAAAAATTCCCAATGTTGGGCGAGTCCAGAACCAGGGGCCACAGTCTTAGAATAAAGGGGAGGCCATTTAATACTGAGGTGAGAAAAAACTTTTTCATCCAGAGAGTTGTGAATTTGTGGAATTCCCTGAAACAGAGGCCAAGTCACTGGATGGATTTAAGAGTTAGATAGAGCTCTAGGGGCTAGTGGAGTCAAGGGATATGGGGAGAAGGCAGGCACGGGTTATTGATTGGGGACGATTAGCCATGATCGCAATGAATGGCGGTGCTGGCTTGAAGGGCTGAATGGCCTCCTCCTGCACCTATTTTCTATGTTTCTATGTCCATAGTGTGTGTAGGATAGTGTCAATGTGTGGGGATCGCTGGTCGGTGAGGACTCAGTGGGTTGTTGGGCCTGTTTCCACGCTGTATCCTTAAACTAAACAAATTCAGCGGGTGAAGCAGTATCGCTGGAGAACATGGATCGCTGGAGAACTTCTTTTCTCAGATTCTACATTGATTCTCACTGGATTATGGACTCTCGCTGGTATATTTCTGCCATAGTACAGGTCCAATTTGAAAGGCAATGAAAGATATTAAGGAGAAATGCAGCGGGGGCAATTGTTTTGATATAGCGTACTTCACAAAATGGCTACTCCCCAAGGACAGGCCTAAGCCAACGAATACTCTCTTGAACCTCTGCCGGTGTATAGCAGGGAGCAGATTGACCAGTTGCATCACGGCCTGGTTCAGCAACTCAAACGTCCAGGAATGAGGAAGATTGCAAAAAGTCAGGAACACTGCCCAGTCCATCACGGGTTCTGACCTCCCCGCCATCGAAGGGATCGATGTGAGTCGCCGCCTCAAAATGGCAGCCGGCATCATCAGAGACCCACACCACCCTGGCCACTCTCATACCATTGGGAAGAAGGTCCAGGAGCCTGAAAACTGTAATGTCCAGGATCAGGAGCAGCTTCTTCCAGACAACTAACAGGCTATTAAACACTACAACCTCCAAATAAGCTCTGAACTACAGTCTTGGGGGCGTTATTTTTGACTTTGCACTTGTTTGTTTATAGATATATGTTTATAGATAGATGTTTATATATATCGATACATACATATATATATATATATACACAAATATAAACACACACACATATAAACATACACAAACACATATATATATATACACGTACAATAAACAATATATATATAACATGTGCGTGTGTGTGTACATACATATATACATACACACGCACATATATATGTGTATGTTTATATATATATATAGATATGTATGTTTATATACATTATATACATATACACACACACACAATAAACAATATATATATTTAAAAAGTTATATATATACATTTTTTAATTGGTAGTATATTATGATTTTTACAGAGTACTGTGTCTACATATCTGTTGTGCTGCTGTAAGTAAGAATGTCATTGTGCCATTGACAATATGCCAATAAGCCACTCTGGACTTGACGTCACTGAAGTGACTGTAACTAAATGAGATTGCAGATGGAGAATGCTCATCTGTTCTGAGTATCACCGGTGGCCAGTGAACAATATCCATTTCTGGTCCGCTGATTCACCAGGGACCACACAATTAGCAGCAGCAAACCGCACATACACAACGCTTATACCCTCAAGATTCTCCGCACAGGTGTTAACAGACAACTGACATGGTGCCACATGAGCAGATGTCAGAGATAGGCGCACTGAGATTTCCGCGTGTATTTTTTGTGTTTCTATTTCATTACAAATAAAGTTTACTTAAAAAATGGTTTTAATTGGAAATAGGCAAGAAACAAACTTTTGTAAAAGTCCAAAGTCAGCCAGCACCCGACGAGAGAGAAGGAAAGATTTCAGGTCGATGACCTTTCATCTAATTCTGACGAAAGGCCACAGATCAGAAACATGGACTCTGTTCCTCTCGCTGCATCTTCTGCCCAGATACTTTGAAGATTTTTCTGCTTTTAAACCAGATTTGCAATATCAGCAGTTTTTATTCCTGATTTAAGGTTTGGTCAATAGTTGTGGGATTTAAAGGTTTTAAATTAATAAAAATAAAAATAATGACTTAATGAGAGTTGGTGCATCGGCGCAAGAAGCCTAAAGCACCTCACCACAGTTCAGCTGAAGGATATTGTGGTCAATCGGTGGTCATTCATTGTGAAGCCACAATAACACTGCGTATCCTGTGCTGAAATCACCAGCAGACCAGGTCAAGTCAAGACCAAGTCAAGAGAGTTTGTTGTCATGTGTCCCAGATAGGACAATGAAATTCTTGCTTTGCTTCGGCACAACAGAATATAGTAGGCATGAATACAGAACAGATCAGTGTGTCCATATACCATTATATAAATATATACACACATGAATAAATAAACAGATAAAGCGCAAATAAACTGATAATGGGCTATTAATGTTCAGAGTTTCGTTTCATTTGAGTTTACTAGCCTGATGGCTGTGGGGAAGTAGCTATTCCTGAACCTGGTTGTTGCAGTCTTCAGGCTCCTGTACCTTCTACGTGAAGGTAGCAGGGAGATGAGTGTGTGGCCAGGATGGTGTGGGTCTTTGATGATACTGCCAGCCTTTTTGAGGCAGCGACTGCGATAAATCCCCTCGATGGAAGGAAGGTCAGAGCCGATGATGGAATGGGCAGTGTTTACTACTTTTTGTAGTCTTTTCCGCTCCTGGGCGCTCAAGTTGCCGAACCAAGCCACGATGCAACCGTTCAGCATGCTCTCGACTGTGCACCTGTAGAAGTTCGAGAGAGTCCTCCTTGACAAACCGACTCTCTGTAATCTTCTCAGGAAGTAGAGGCGCTGATGAGCTTTCTTTATCATTCCATCAGTGTTCTCGGTCCAGGAGATATCTTCAGAAATATGCATGCTCAGGAATTTGAAGCTCTTGACCCTTTCAACCATTGACCCGTTGATATAAATGGGGCTGTGGGTCCCCCTCCTACTCCTTCCAAAGTCCACAATCAGTTCCTTGGTTTTCCTGGTTTTGATGGCCAGGTTATTGCGCTGGCAACATATGGACAGTTGCTCGATCTCTCTTCTATATTCTGACTCATCCCCATCAGTGATACGCCCCACAATAGTGGTGTCGTCAGCGAACTTGATGATGGAGTTCGCACAATGACCGGCTACACAGCCATGAGTATAGAGCGAGTACAGCAGGGGGCTGAGCATGCAGCCTTGAGGTGCACCCGTGCTGATTGTTATCAAGGCTGGCACATTTCCACCAATACGAACAGTCTGTGGTCTGTGAATGAGGAAGTCGACTATCCAATTGCAGAGGGATGCGCAGAGACCCAGGTGGAGTTTGGAACACGAAGCTTTTGCACACACTTGCAAATGAAAACTGCAATTAGGGACCTTAATCACAGCTAATTTTAGGATGTATGTGGAGGGAAGGTTTCTTCGCATGGGAGAATCTAAAACCAGAAGTCACTGTTTGCTCATTCAAGACAGAGGTGATGTGATTTCACCCCCCCCCCCCTCCTCCCACCCACCCACCACCCAATCTTTGAGGGCTACCAGTCTTTTGAACTTTCTTTCACAAAGGGTAGTGGAACTGTAAAGACGAGAGGAGATAAATTCTTGATAAGCGAGGAGGTGAAAAGTTACCAGGAGTAGATGGCGGATTACAATCAGACCAGACCTGAATAAACAGCAGGAAAAACACAAAGTGTTGGAGTAACTCAGCGGGTCAGGCAGCATCCCTGGAGAACATGGATAGGTGATGCTTCACGCTTATTCTGAAGACTGTAAAGGTCACCTATCCATGTTCTGCAGAGATGCTGCCTAACCTGCTGAGTTATATTGTGTGTCTTTTCTTGGCAAACCAGCGTCTGCAGTTCCTTGTTTCACTTGCTAAATGGCAGCACAGACACAAAGAGTCTCTTTTCATGTTCAGAAGTTCTCGGAGCGGAATTAGACCATTTGGCCCATTGATCAAGAATCAGACTGATTCCTGGGATGTCAGGACTTTCATATGATGAAAGACTGGATAGACTCGGCTTGTACTCGCTAGAATTTAGAAGATTGAGGGGGGATCTTATAGAAACTTACAAAATTCTTAAGTGGTTGGGCAGGCTAGATGCAGGAAGATTGTTCCCGATGTTGGGGAAGTCCAGAACTAGGGGTCACAGTTTAAGGATAAGGGGGAAGCCTTTTAGGACCGAGATGAGAAAAACATTTTTCAGACAGAGAGTGGTGAATCTCTGGAATTCTCTGCCACAGAAGGTAGTTAAGGCCAGTTCATTGGCTATTTTTAAGAGGGAGTTAGATGTGGCCTTTGTGGCTAAAAGGATCAGGGGGTATGGAGAGAAGGCAGGTACAGGATACTGAGTTGGGTGATCAGCCATGATCATGTTGAATGGCGGCGCAGGCTCGAAGGGCCGAATGGCCTACTCCTGCACCTATTTTCTATGTTTCTATCAATCTCCGCCTTAGAAATACCCTTTGACTTGGCCTCCACAGCTTTCTGTGCAACTAACAGCATAAAATTTGGATGGGATATAAATCAGGTGTTGTGAAAACAAAACATTTCAAAATTACCATATAACCATATAACAATTACAGCACGGAAACAGGCCATCTCGACCCTTCTAGTCCGTGCCGAACACATAATCTCCCCTAGACCCATATACCTGCGCTCAGACCATAACCCTCCATTCCCTTCCCATCCATATAACTATCCAATTTATTTTTAAATGATAAAAACGAACCTGCCTCCACCACCTTCACTGGAAGCTCATTCCACACAGCTGCCACTCTCTGAGTAAAGAAGTTCCCCCTCATGTTACCCCTAAACTTCAGTCCCTTAATTCTCATGTCATGTCCCCTTGTTTGAATCTTCCCTACTCTCAGTGGGAAAAGCTTTTCCACGTCAACTCTGTCCTAAATTCTATCCAATTTCAAATATGCACGGAAATCTGGCCTTGAAGTGTTCAGGTGAACGTTAATAATCCTTCAGAAGAAGAGGTCTCATACTGTCCTCTCCCAGTCATCAGCAGCAGCAATTACAAATGGGCTTTTAATTCCTGTGGACTCACTCTGGATCAACCTTGGGCTGTCTGGAAAACACTGAACCGCCCGCGGGTCAGCGAAGGACACTGCAAGGTGTCCATGAAGAAATGGAAAATAACAACTTCCGATGCGCATGTGTGTGTGGCAAATCCCAAACCATGGAACACATCATGAGATGCAGCCAAGCTCCACAATGTACTGAAGATGAGCTGGCCGAACCTTACAGAATCTTGTTAGAAACTTACAAAATTCTTAAGGGGTTGGACAGGCTAGATGCAGGAAGATTGTTCCCGATGTTGGGGAAGTCCAGAACTGGGGTCACAGTTTAAGGATAAGGGGGAAGCCTTTTAGGACCGAGATGAGAAAATCATTTTTTACACAGAGAGTGGTGAATCTGTGGAATTCTCTGCCACAGAAGGTAGCTGAGGCCACAGTTCATTGGCTATATTTAAGAGGGAGTTAGATGTGGCTCTTGTGGCTAAAGGGATCAGGGGGTGTGGAGAGAAGGCAGGGATGGGATACTGAGTTGGATGATCAGCCATGATCATATCGAATGGCGGTGCAGGCTCGAAGGGCTGAATGGCCTCTACTCCTGCACCTATGTTTCTATGAACCAAATGCCGATTCGCTCACCTGCGGCAACTACCTGAAAGACGTGATATAGAAGATGGCCAGACATGAGGAAGAAGAACTCTAGATTAAACTCCATAGAAGGCTTCTAACCCAAAATATATCTGCCCATTCCCTACCGATGTTGCCTGACCCACTTTTAGAGATACAGCGTAGAAACGGGCCTGTAGAAGGGTCTCGAACTGAAACATCACTCATTCCTTCTCTCAGTTACGCTGCCTGTCCCGCTGAGCAACTCCAGCATTTTGTGTCTCTCTTCGGTGTAAACCAGCATTTGCAGTTCGTTCCTACACATAGGAACCGGCCCCATGGCCCACTATGACCATCGATCAATGATTCGACAACACATTATTGTCACATGTACCTTGGTACATTTACATTCTTTGTTTACAATCCAGTAAAACCATACAGCCGACCTCGCCTGGGCAGCACGCAAACAGTCACCATGTATCTGGAGCAGACAAAGTTTAAAAGGTTCACACTAGTTCTATGTTATCCAACTTTTCCATCCACTCCCGACACACCGGGGACAGTTTATAGAGGCCAATTAACCTCTCGAAACCCACACGTCTTTGGGACGTGGGAGGAAGTCTAGCCGGTCACAGGGAGAACGTGCAAACTCCACACAGACAGCATCCATGGTCAGGATCGAACCCGGTTCTCTGGCACCGCGAGGCAGCAGCTCTACCAACTGCGCCAATGTGCCCAGCATTTTGTTTCTTTAGCTCAAGATTCCAGCATCTGCAGTCTCAAATGTGCTCCAGATTCATTTCATATTTGCAAGTGGAGACAAGACACTGACAAACTGGTGTTCCCCACTCAAATTCGACTGTCAGCAGTAAGATCAGATTCAGATTCAGATACAATTTAATTGTCATTGTCAGTGTACAGTACAGAGACAACTAAGTCCCCACACACCCAAGTGGAGGCCAAGTCAATGGATATTTTTAAGGAGAAGATTGATAGATCCTTGATTAGTACAAGTGTCAGTGGTTATGGGGCTAAGACAGAAGAATGGGGTTGAGAGGGAAAGATAGATCAGCCATGAGTGAATGGCGGGATAGACGACGGGCCGAATGGCCTAATTCTGCTCATATAACTTAGGAACCGGTTCCATCACGACAAAACTTTTCTCCTCAAACTTAATTCTCAAACTAGCCGAAGCAATAAAGGAAACGCGTCTCAGGCTGTAAGCAAAGAGTTAAAAAATATCTACAGGATGGCGCTCTCTGGTTTAACACATCTCGCCCTGTGGACCCATCCTCGAGTGTAAAATGTGTTAAAATAAATGGAGAAACCTCCACCCCTCCCTGGAAAAAAAATAGGCTTGGAGAAGAAGGCATGATCTATTTTTACACCCAGGAGTGCGATAGTACAAGGGCTTTCTCTCTAGTCGTGTATAATCAGACTAAAAGTTCAGGCGGCGTGTGTGGCGCTGGAGCCGCCAGCACCCATCCCCCCCCCCCCCCTTCCCTCTGTCCCTCCCTCTCTCCTTTCCTCCCCCTCCCTCACCTTCCCTCTTCCTCTGTGTCTCTCTCCTTCCCTCGCTCCTCCCCTCCCCCTTTCCTCTCCCCGTCTTTCTCTCTCTCCCCCCCCCTCCCCTTTCCTCCTCCTCCCCTCTCCCCTTTCCTCCCCACCCCCTCCTCTCTCCCCTTTTCTCTCTCTCACCCCTCTCTCTCTTCCCCTCCCCTCTCCCTGTACAACAAACTGCAGCTGGCAGCTATTTGCTTGCTCAGCCTTTCACGGAAAAGGTCCCGATTGAGCAATCGCGCGCACACACACACATATACACACACATATACACACACGTACATACACACACACACACACACACATATATACACACACGCACACACACACACACACACTGACTCACACACACACCGACACACTAACACACACCACACACACACACACACACACACACACACACACACACACACACACACACACACACACACACACCGACACACACACACACACACACACACACACACACACACACACACACACACACACACCCACCGACACACACACAGTGCGACCAGATTTTGTTCTTCAAAAACAAAAACAAAAAAAACTTGCAGAACATTTCAGTGTTGCAACACACGGGGCAGATAAAGCAAAAAAAACAACAGCTCCCTCCCTCCCACAAGCAGGGGGGGAGCAGATTTACCCCCCTCACCCTCCCTGCCTGCCCCACTCCACACACACACACAGAGCAGACTCCCCTCCCCGCCCGGGAGGAACAGCAGCCTCACCTGAGGAATCATTGTGTCATCTTTGCCGGGACCTGTGTGTTGTCCCAGGCAGCGAGAGCCCTCGTCCCGCTGGGCGGCGGCGGCGCTCACTCCCCGAAGCTGCAGCCAGCGACGGGCAACAAAAATCCCAACAGGCTTCAGCAGTCACGCTGATTGACTGGAAAGAGAGGAGTTCCTTCACTCGCCGGGAGCGAGAGCTTTTTTTTCCCTCTCTCTCTCTCTGGTCGATCATTTACCACTCCCGTTCCCTCCCCACAGCGGCTGCCCCGGATACAGAGAGAGCAGCAGACCACACGTCAAAAAACATTCCCAATCCCAGCGACAAGCTGAACACAGCTCGAACCGTGCCAGCACTGTATACACTCCAACAGAATATTACCCCAAACCCTCCCAGTACAGGCTCCAGCAGAACCCTACCAGTACAGACACACCAGCAGAACCCTCCCAGTACAGGCTCCAGCAGAACCCTCCCAGTACAGGCTCCAGCAGAACCCTCAAAGTACAGACAAACCAGCAGAACCCTCCCACTACAGGCTCCAACAGACACACCAGCAGAACCCTCCAAGTACAGACACACCAGCAGTAAAAAAACCTCAACCCCAATATAGGAACCAGCAGAACACAGCTCAGACCCTCCTAGTACAGACTCCAGCAGAATATTACCTCACCCCATCCCAGTATACACTCCAACAGAACACACCTGAAACTTTCTGAGTACAGACACCAACCAGCACAACACATCACAAACCCAATACAGTCACCAGCAGAACACACCTCAAACTCAACAATTGTTATCCTCTTTATCCTGTATCTGTACACTGCGAACGGCTCGATTGTAATCATGTATAGTCTTTCAGCTGACTGGATGACAGGCAACAAAAGCTTGTCACTGTAGAAGTCTGAAGAAGGGTTTCGGCCCGAAACGTCGCCTATTTCCTTCGCTCCATAGACGCTGCTGCACCCGCTGAGTTTCTCCAGCAATTTTGTGTACCTTGTCACTGTACCTTGGTAAACATAGAAACATAGAAAATAGGTGCAGGAGTAGGCCATTCGGCCCTTCGAGCCTGCACCGCCATTCAATATGATCATGGCTGATCATCCAACTCAGTATCCTGTACCTGCCTTCTCTCCATATCCCCTGATCCCTTTAGCCACAAGGGCCACATATAACTCCCTCTTAAATACCGCCAATGAATTGTGGCCTCAACTACCTCCTGTGGCAGAGAATTCCACAGATTTGGTACACGTGACAATAAACTAAACTAAATAGGAACCAGCACAACACACCACAAACCCTCCCAGTACAGAGACACCAGCACAACACACCTCAAACTCAGTGCAGTTACCAGCAGAACACACCACAAACTCAATATAGGAACCACTTATTTATTATGTAAAATAATATGTGTGTTATGATTGTGTTTATAATTTGTTTGGTTGTTTTGTTGTTTGTCTTTTGCACAAAAGTCCGCGAGCATTGCCACTTTCATTTCACTGCACATCTTGTATGTGTATGTGACAAATAAACTTGACTTGACTTGACTTGAGTAAAACACACCTCAAACTCTCCCAACAAGCATAACACACCTCAAAAAAAGGACACACCATGCTGGAGTAACGCACTCAGCGAGTCAGGCAGCATCTCTGGGGAACATGGATAGGTGACATTTTGGATCCCTACCCTTCTTCAGATTCTCCAGGGACTTTGTGTCCTTTTCTGTAAATAAGCATCTGCTGTACAAGGTATACCTATTTTGAAGAAGTTCTCCTCCTCTCTCTGAATTCTGTGAGACCTGAGTCTCAAGACATGCCCCCTTCCATCCATTACTCATGCTCTACAGAGATGGTACATATTCTGTTGTGCTGCTGCAAGTAAGAATTTCATTGTTCTGTTTCAGGACAGAGGGCAATTAAACTCTCTTAACTCTCTTAGCAAAGCAGCCAGCACAACACAGCACAATTCCTGCAATATTAGGATTAGTGTAGTGTAATTTAGAGATGCAGTGTGTAAAAAAAGCCCTTCGGCCCACCGAGTATGTGCTGACCAGTGATCCCCGCACCCTAACACTATCACACACACACACAAGGGACAATTTACATTTATACTAAGACAATTAACCTACAAACCTGTATGTGGGAGGAAACGGGGAGAAGGTACAAACTCCATACAAACAAGCACCCTTAGTCAGGATCGAACCTGGATCTCTGGTGCTGTAAGGCTGTAGCTCGACTGCTATGCCACCGTGCCGAAGAACACATCTCAAATACCTTAATACAAAGACCGCAGAACACACCTCAAAGTGTCCCTCTTCCAAAACAGAAACCAACAACCACCGACATCATGGACTAATGGAACACACACTTACCACCGCCACCTAAAACAGGAATTCTCATCGGAGGGATGAGAAGAACTTTGAAGAAGTCAAATTATCCCAACAAACCTGAAGATAGACATAAAAAGCTGGAGTAACTCAGCGGTTCAGACAGCATATGTGGAAAAAAGAAATAGGTGACGTTTCGGGTTGAGACCTTTCTTCTCAACCCGAAATGTTGCTTATTCCTTCTCTCCAGAGATGCTGTCTGACCCGCTGAGTTACTCCAGCTTTTTATGGCTATCTTCAGTTTAAACCAGCTCTCTGCAGTTCCTTCCTACATCTTTGGAGTGTGGGTGGAAACTGGAGCACTCAGATAAAACCCATGCAGCCACAGGGAGAACATACAATCTCCATACAAGACAGCACCCGTAGTCAGGATCGAACCCAGGACCCTGGTGCTGTAAGGCAGCAACTCTACCGCTGCACCAGCTACTACTTACAGAGTCTTAAAGGAAAGACAGGGTGAAGCAAGTTTATGAATGGCTGGGACAGCCTTGGGCTCTGGGGCAGGTCAGACCAGTTATCCATCCATGGTTTCGTCACAAGACCATAGGACACAGGAGCAGAGTTAGACCATTCGGCCCATCAAGTCTGCTCCACCATCCGATCAATTTTTCCCTCTCAAACATTCTCCTGCCTTCTCCCTGTAACCTTTGATGCCCGCACTAATCGATGGGTTTCAAGCACAGTCAATTCCAGGTTCGGAGTTAGTTTTATGGCCCTTTGGTCATTAACCATGTCTGAGTGTTGTTTCCCAGGTCGGGGGCTGGTTTCATAGTTTCTGGGTCATGTCTAAGGTTAGTTCCAAGGTCATGCAATCAGAGCCCAAGTCAGGGTTCATTCCCGGGGTCAGCAGCTGTGATTTAATACCCGGTCTTGGGAACGGGCTCCCCTAAATTCCCCAGGATCTGGCCTATCTCAGAGCCCAGACCAACCCAGGCCCAAGCCCGCACACCGAGGGCAGCAAGGTAGCGCAGCAGTAGAGTCGCAGGTTCGATCCTGACCACGGGGGCTGTCTGTACGGAGTTTGTACCTTCTCCCCGTGACCTGCGTGGGTTTTCTCCGGGTACTCCGTTTTCCTCCCACATTCCAAAGACATCCAGGTTTGTAGGTTAGTTGGCTTGGTGTAATTGGATATTGTTCCTAGTGTGTGTAGATAGTGTTAGTGTGGGGAGAGCACGGGCTCGGAGGGTCGAAGGGCCGATTTCCTATGTGGGTGGAGAGTGAAGATATTGCAAATGAGAATGAGCCTTAGAATGAGGCAGAATGTGAGGCATTGGAGAGGGTAAGAGGGCAAGGCAGGTTCTGAGGTAGATAATGGGGCGGGGAGAGGGAGAGAGGGGGGAGAGGAGAGAGGGTGAGGCCAGGAGAGAGAGAGAGAGGGAGAGGGAGAGGGGGGGAGAGGGAGAGGGAGAGAGGGGGGAGAGGAGAGAGAGTGAGGCCAGGAGAGAGAGAGAGAGAGAGAGGGAGAAGGCAGAGAGAGTGACAGGAGAAAGTGAAGGCCATGTAGAGAATAAGACGGAGAAAGAGAGAGAGAGAGAGAAGGATAGAGAAAGAGTGTGAGGTAGAGAGAGAGTGAAGACCTTGAGATAGAGAGCAAGGTAGAGAGAGAGAGAGAGAGAGTGGAAGTGCGATACAGAGAGAGTTAGAGAGTATGGTGGAGAATCTCAATAACGTGACTGGTAACTGAACAGTTGCATCACAAAGCCACTTTACAATCTAATCCACATCGCCCAAAGTTGTGCCCTATTCGAGGTTTACAAATGACTGCACACTACCAAATTGTACCCACTTTGCAAAATACACACAGCATTTCAAAATAACTGCTGCTCCTGTCTTAACTTGTACCAAGTCCTACCCACACATCAACCATTAGCCTACAGTGGTCTAGCCACACCTTAATTCTCAGATTCTCCACTCCTATCTATGACCTTGGTCAAGCTTCAATTCTTGATTAGTACCATGGGTGCCAGAGGTTGTGGGGAGAAGGCAGGAGAATGGAGTAAGGAGGGAGAGGTAGATCAGCCATGATTGAATGGTACTGTAGACTTGATGGGCCGAATGGCCTGATTCTAATATTCCTTCTGGCCTTATTGGGGATATCAAATGGACACCTCCCTTCACTGGTGTTTCATTAAGTTGAGACTCGATGGGCAGAATGGCCTCTGTCTGTGCTGCAAGAAGGACATAACGCTAAAAATACATAACTACCCATTCACTCAACCCAGAAATGTAGATCATTTTGTCATTCTCAGAACACTGCTTGCACGAGTCAGCTAAACATGTTGGCTTCTGTTTCCTCGATCACAAGAGCGGCTCCGTTGCCAAAATATTGCTTTGGCAGTAAAGTATTTTTGGCACAACCTAAGGTCATTAAAATCAATATATAGATAGAGTCTTTCATTCTGAGTTAGGGTCACCTCCCTTAATATTTCCGTAGGTTGGTCGATGTCCAACTCAGTGCCTTGTTACAAAAAGCTGGAGTAACTCTGAAGAAGGGTCTCGGCCCGAAACGTTGCCTATCTCCTTTGCTCCACAGATGCTGCTGCACCCGCTGAGTTTCTCCAACACTTTTGTCCAAGCTGGAGTAACTCAACGGGACAGGCAGCATCTCCGGAGAGAAGGAATGGGGGGGGGGGTGACGTTTCAGGTCGAGACCCTTCTTCAGACTCGACCCGAAACATCACCCGTTCCTTCTCTCCAGAGATGCTGAGTTACTCCAGCTTTCTTCGGTTTAAACCAGCATCTGCAGTTCCGTACTCTCCACACTCAAAGAGTCTCGGTAGATTTGTGGAACTCTCTCGGGATGTTTCACGATGTTGAAGGTCTGCATAAAAGCAGGTTGGTTCTGCAGAGCCAGCGAACGAGAAGTAAAACCTGGGCATACGTTTCAATCAATGTTCCTCTGTTTGTTGTGAGCAGGAGCGTTTGCATTTGTTTGAGCTGTGAGTTGAATTCCATTCAGTGGCTCCCTGCTGCTCCCCCCATCCCCTTTTAACAAGGGCTAAGTGAGCCATTAATCTCCTCACTGACCCTGGGGGCCAGCAAAGTGACGAATGAACCATCCCTCACCCCAGAAAGAAACCTCCCCGTTTTTGTTTTTAATTTCACATATATTGAAGGAACAATCTTAGGATTTGTATTGGAAAGTTTATCATCGACCTGTTTTCCTTTTCATCACCGGACAGACAGAGTTTAAGGATTTCAAACCAATTCCCTGCCTGTGGGGCATTTTGCCCGTATGGTTAATATTCAGGATTTCTTCAACCCCACCACCAACTCACCTTCTGCTCACTCACACAGCCACCGACCACTTTGTCTCCCTGATTTATGCTCTGCTGTCCAGGCACACACAGCAAGTGAATCTGACAGGCAGGCTAGGACTCTTCCTCTCAATGTAGACACAAAAACCTGGGTGGGTGACACAGCAGCTCTGGAGAGCAGGAACAGGTGACGTTTCGGGTCGAGACCCTTCTTCAGACTTCAGAGACGAAACGTCACCCGTTCCTTTTCTCCGGAGATGCTGCCTGACCCGCTGAGTTGCTCCAGCATTTTGCGTCTATCTTCTGGAATTGTGGAATTCCCTGCCACAGAGGGCTCGGAGGCCAAATCACTGGATGGATTTAAGAGAGAGTTAGATGGAGCTCCAGGGGCAATAGTGGAATCAAGGGATATGGGGAGAAGGCAAGCACGGGTTATTGATTGGGGACGATCAGCCCCATGATCGCAATGAATGGCGGTGCTGGCTCGAAGGGCCGAATGGCCTCCTCCTGCACCTATTTTCTATGTTCTATGTTTCTAGTCTTGAGTCCTGGGCGTTATAATGTTCCTGAAAGGTGCATCACTGGGAGGTCATGGCCCAATGAGTAACACTATGCCCTCAGGGTCAGAAGGTCATAGGTTCATATTGATGGAGGGTTGCACTGTCAGAGGGGCAGTACTGAGGATGGCCACAGAGGGGCAGTACTGAGGGAGCACTTTGTGCAATGAGGGAGTTAGATGTGGCCCTTGTGGCTAAAGGGATCAGGGGGTATGGAGAGAAGGCAGGTACGGGATACTGAGTTGGATAATCAGCCATGATCATATTGAATGACAGTACAGGCTCGAAGGGCCGAATGGCCTACTCCTGCACCTATTGTCTATGTTTCTATGTCTATGCCCACAGCCACGTTTTGAGAGGAACATCCCTGCTATATCTTCGACAACCTCCTCGATTCCTTGTGTAGACTTTCAGTGCAACCCACAAGGTCTGTCTCAGACAGCAGGCTGCTGCCTCCCAGCCAGGGCGAACACCGTCACTCCCACTCACCCTTCCAGTTCATCTTTTCCTCGCCGCAAGCATGGATGTTCCACTCCGACAGACAGCGAGCCGATTCACACACAGGGCAAAGCGATGGCAGAGATGACTTTACTCTTTCAGCCAACTTCCCTTTCTTGTGGTGTTCGAAGTGAGCTGCAGACAGGAAACATTTAATAGGAAACTGGCAGCGATGACTCTTTCCATTGAGTGAGTGTCTCAGTGAGTCCACGTGTCCTCAGCTGGCAGACACTGGCACCAGATTCACCCACCAGTGGAAACTATGAACCCAGGCTGAACCAGTTCAACTGAGCCATTCATCCCCCTGTGATTCACTTTAGTCCCCTGTGTTCAGTTTAGTCTAGTTTTGTTTTGAGATACAGTCCCTTTGGCCAACCAGGTCAGCGCTGACCAGCGACCCCCACACACTAACACCACCCTACACACACTAGGGACCATTTACATTAATACCAAGACAATTAACCTACAAACCTGGACGTCTTTGGAGTGTGGGAGGAAACCGAAGATCTCGGAGAAAACATATAAGATTGTTAAGGGTTTGGACACGCTAGAGGCAGGAAATATATTCCCGATGTTGGGGGAGGCCAGAACCAGGGGCCACACAGTTTAAGAGTAAGGAGTAAGCCATTTAGAACGGAGACGAGGAAACACTTTTTCTCACAGAGAGTGGTGAGTTTGTGGAATTCTGTGCCTCAGAGGGCGGTGGAGGCAGGTTCTCTGGATGTTTTCAAGAGAGAGCTAGATAGGGATCTTAAAAATAGCGGAGTCAGGGGATATGGGGGGAGAAGGCAGGAACGGGGTACTGATTGGGGATGATCAGCCGTGATCACATTGAATGGCGGTGCTGGCTCGAAGGGCCAAATGGCCTCCTCCTGCACCTATTGTCTATTGTCTATTGTCTATTGAGTGTAGGAGGAACCCGAAGATCTCGGAGAAAACCCATGTGGTCACGGGGAGAAGGTACAAACTCCGTACAGACAGCACCTGTAGTTGGGATCGAACCCGGATCTCTAGCGCTGAAAGCATTTTGAGGCAGCAACTCCACCCCTGCACCACCCTGCAGCCCTGTGTGTTCCTCTGTCAGTACCAATACATGTGCAGCACAGAAACTGCAGGTGCTGGTTCTCACAGAAGGAAGATGCAAAATATGGGGTAACTCAGCGGGTCAGGCAGCATCTCTCGAGAAAAGGAACAGGTGACTAGCATTTTGTGTCTACCTTCGGTGTAAACCAGCATCTGCAGTTCCTTCTTCATACGCACAGGTGACGTTTCGGGTCTGAAGAAAGGTCTCGACAAGAAACGTCACCTATTCCTTTTCTCCAGAGATGCTGCCTGACCTGACCTGCTGAGTTCCTCCAGCATTTTGTGTCTATCTTCATTTGCAGTCCAGCATGGATGAAAGGGCTCAAACCCAAGAAGTGTTCCTTCTCAATCAGTTTCCAGTATGTCGGAAGCAGTTTATTTCAGCGGGGAAAAATATGTGAATATGTAGTCCCTTCAATATAGAACATAGAATAGTACAGAAGAGGAACATGCCCTCTGGCCCTCAACATGTGTGTTCAACATGATGCCAAATTAAACTAAATACTCTGGAGCACTAGAGACCCGGGTTCGATCCCAACTTCTCCGTGGATTGTCACCTTGTCGTGGTGGAGATGCTTGTGTGGGTCCGTCTGAGAGCGATGCCGTCTGGAGCGATGCTCCTGGTAGGGCCACCCATGGCAGTAAGGTCGAGGGGGAGGTCCCAGACAAAGAGCAATCGAACCAAGACCTCAACGGTGGAACAGGCGGAGGATGATGGCTGACCTTGGTGGACCTTAGTCACAACGGCTGGGAAGGGGGGGTGAAGGCTGCAGCAGAAAAGGGTCTCTGGTCGTCTTGGACTCCATGCCACTGGATCCTGACCCAGATCTGTCAAGGACCGTGTGTGTGGTGGCTGTCTGTGCACCAGTCTCCCCACGTTAAACAAAGTCACGCACAGGCGTCCTCAAACGACAGTCATACTCGTGTCGACTGGCCGCCGATGAGATAATTCTGGCTTCACCTGACCTATATCCCTCCATTCCCTGCATATCCATGCACCTATCTAAAGGTCTCCTAAACACCACTATAGTAACAGCACCACCCGTGACTGCACATTCCAGGCAAGTACCATCCTCTGTGTAAAGAAATGACCCGGCAAATCTCCTTTAAACTTTGCCCCTCTCACCTTAAAGCCTCGCCCTCTAGTCTTTGACATTTCCACCCTGGGAGAAAGGTTCTGACTGTCTACCCTATCTATGCCTATGATTTTATAAAGCTTGTTTTAGTTTAGTTTAGAGATATACGCCACAGAAACAGGCCCTTCGGCCCATCGAGTCCACGCCGACCGGCGACCCCCGTACAGTACCATTATCCCACAGTGGAATGTGGGAGGAAACCGGAGCTCCCGGAGAGAACCCACATGGTCACGGGGAGAACGTAAGCAAGTAAGTACGTTTGTTGGCCAAGTATTCACATACAAGGAATTTGCCTTGGTGCTCCGCCCACAAGTAACAACGTGACATACAGTGACAGTTACGAATGACTCAGAAAACACTAAACATTAATAACAATAAGACATTAATGATAAAACAGTACAAACAAGCACCCGTGGTCAGTATTGTACCAGGGTCCCTGGCGCTGTAAGGCAGCAACTCTACCCCCGTGCCATCGTGCCGTGTGAGAACACTTCGACACAGTGTCCGAGGACCCTTCAGAAGGGCTTAACCATGCATTAAAAAAATTGTCAACTAGATAGGGAAGGAGTTTTTACACTAGCCTAGCAAAAACTTGGAGAAAAAGGCAGGCTTTAAAAGGCACAGTGTGAAATAGCAAGGGCCAAAAGGTTAAGGAGAGGAAGCCTGAGAGCTAAGGCTTTGAAACTGAAGGCTCAGCTACTAATGATGTGCTGATGAAAATTAGGGGCCAGTGTTGGAGGAGTTCAGAGATCTCAAGGGGGGGGGGCGTGGGACTGAAGGTCACAGAGACATGGAGACGTTGAGTCACAAAAGAATTGAGCAGAAGGAGGGGAATTTTTAAATGCAGGCACTGCCAGGTTGTTTGTGGAATTGCAAACATTCTCCCTTAAACTCCCATATAGGTTTCTATTAAATCGTCCCCCCTCCCACCCCCTCACCTTAAACCTATGTCCGAAGATAGACATGAAATGCTGGAGTAACTCAGCAGGACAGGCGGCATCTCTGAAAAGGTATAAGTCCCTTCCTCAGACCTGATATACGTCAGCCATTCCTTCCCTCTGGAGAAGCTGCCTGTCCCGCTGAGCTACTCCAGCTTTTTGAGTCTATCTTCGGTTGAAACCAGCGTCTGCAGTTCCTTCCTGCGCTATTCCTCCCGTGGTTTTGTACAATTTATTTTAACTCACGTTGGCAGGGGATGGGATATGATCCTGGTTTTCTGCTGGCACCAACCTGCGTTCCCTGCTGCCTCAAAGTCAGATATTGACTGAGGAGCGTTTAACTCCCCCCTACAAATGATCTGCCATTTCTGTCATTGCTGTATAAAGTGACGGAGCCAGGGGTGGGGGGGTGTGGGGAGGTCACCACCGGTCAAACCTGCAAAAGACCCTCTCCCTTTGTGCAGGGAGCTCCTGTGTTGTGGGCACTGAGGGCAACTCTTTTAACCGGCCTGCTTTTCCCATACTCACCATGTCATCCAACGCTGACTAATGAATTAACCCTGACAAGGATGGATGGTTGCCTTTACATCGACCTCTCTCCCCCCTTCTCCCCATTCCCCGGGTTTAATCATCACAGCCTCCCTCTTCCAGTGGCTCAGGCAGCAAAGGGCCCCCGCCCCATCCATCTTCACCTCCCCTCACACAGAGGTGGGGGGGACACACCCCTCCCCCCTCGATCCACGGTGGCCTTTTGTGTCCCGTGCGACGCAAGACCAGCGGAGACAAAAGGGCGAGGGGGAAGATGGGAACTAAACATTAACGCCAGGGGCTGCACCTGCTCGGGGGTCTCGCTGGGTGGGGGGATATATCGGTCAGGCTCAGTCCCTCCCTGACCCACAGAGACAGGCCGAGTTGGGAGCGCAAATCACAACCAACAACCAGCCGGAGATAAACGAAAATAATGGAGGCATTTCAAGAGTCAAGAGTGTTTTATTGTCATGTGTCCCAGATAGAACAATGACATTCTTACTTGCAGCAGCGCCACAGAATACGTCAACACAGCACACTGTAAACAATAGGATCAACGAGAAAAAAGTTCAGTGTATGTCTATATACATAGACACACACATTACACATACATACACACACACACACGCACACAAACACAAGCTATCTATATATATATATGTATATAGAATAGACTAAGTGGGACCCGTTGGGGGCTGTGGGGGAGGGGGAGGTGTGGGGGGAGGGGAGGTGTGGGGGAGGGGGAACCTTCAAAACCTTCATTACTTTTGTACTATTTCACCCATCGGAACAAAACCTATTTGACTTGCAGCAGAGGAGAATGGTGAGTAAGGTGGCGAAAAATCGTAGCGCTATGGGGGATTGTTTTTGCGCAAATTTAATTACAACGCAGACATTAAGTGGTCAAGATGAGAGTTTTAGAGATAGATAGATAGATAGATAGATAGATAGATAGATAGATAGATAGATAGATAGATAGATAGATAGATAGATAGATAGATAGATAGATAGATAGATAGATAGATAGATAGATAGATAGATAGATAGATAGATAGATAGATAGATAGATAGATAGATAGATAGACTAGACTGCTGACTGAAGAAGGGTCTCGACCCGAAACGTCATCTCTTCCTTTTCTCCAGAGATGCTGACTTGACCCGCTGAGTTACTCCAGCATTTTTGTGTCTATCTTCAGTTTAAATCAGTTTGCAGTTCTTCCTATATATACTGTATATACACATGCACACACATACGTACACATAAAAAAACACAACAATATTGCCATGAACCATCGGTGATCAACTACACAGAGTGCATAGTACAGGAACAGGCCATTTGGCCCAGCTAGTCATGCTGGTGTTGTGAACCACACAAACCTCCTTGACCCTGTTTCATCTCACCCCATTATTAGATCTTTGACTTCCTTTCTCTTTCTTGTCGTTATCTAACTCCTGGGAGTGGGATGGAATTCCACATGCCTATTGTTCTTGGTAGAGAGGTTGGGACAAAATGTTCCTTATAGAAAATATCAATATTATTACTGATAATATCTATCATCACTGATAATAGATATATTCAGTAATAGTATAGATAACTTCTATAAGGATATTATCACCAATAATATCTATTATGTGATAATCGTATATTTATGGAATTTAATTCTTGAATCCTCGATGATATACACTGTTCCTATGTCTATCCTGTTAATTCAATATAAAGACTCCTAGCAGACTCGTGTTTTCTAAGTTGTTACAGTATTGTGGTTCTGCTTTCATTCTTGCCGGTTGTTTTTGTAAAGTTTATAGAATCTTTGCAGGATTTTTATAAAAGGGGAGAGCAGTGAACTATTCAACATGTGCCAGATCGAGTGCAATGCTATGGTGCAGGTTTGCCATGGCTTGCCCCTGCTCGTGGACTCTTGAGTAGGTGACTGTTTGAAGGGAATGTAATCCTGCTGTGACCTCCCTGGGGAACAGCGCCTGTCTCCCGCCTGACTCCGACTGCGGCCGCTCCAAGTGAAAACCTCCTCGAGGCTCCAGGGAAAAGGCCGTGCACGCTGGCCGACCCCGGGACATTTTTTCCAAACAGTATCAAAACAAAACCCGGGAAACACAAGAATCTGATGTGAAAACAAACATGGGCCAGAAAGAAGCGTCACACTGGTCAGCGGCTGAGACACAAGACGGGGTGTGAACGCACATTCGTCAACACATCTGACATTTCTCCTGCACATTTAGAAACATATAAAATAGGTGCAAGAGTAGGCCATTCGGCCCTTCGAGCCATGGCTGATAATCTAAAATCAATATCCCGTTCCTGCTTTCTCCCCACATCCCTTGATTCCTTTAGCCCTAAGAGCTCAAATTAACTCTCTCTTGAAAACATCCAGTGAATTGGCCTCCACTGCCTTCTGTGGCAGAGAATTCCACAGATTCACAACTGTCTGGGTGAATTCCACAGATACACAACTCTGTGTGTCGCCACCGCCAACCCCAGACTAGGCCAGGGCATTTGGGTTTTGGCCCGAAACGTCGCCTATTTCCTTCGCTCCATAGATGCTGCTGCACCCGCTGAGTTTCTCCAGCACTTTTGTCTACCTTCGATTTTCCAGCATCTGCAGTTTCTTCTTAAACACGTTTGCAAGCTGTGTCGGGATGAACTGCGGATGCTGGTTTACACCGAAGATAGACACAAAATGCTGGAGTAACTCAGCGGGACAGGCGGCATCTCCGGAGTGAAGGGATGGGCGACATTTGTGGGTCGAGACCCTTCTTCAGACTGGGAGCCAGGGGAGAGGGAACCTAGGGGTGTGGGAAAGTACAGAGAGCAGAGCCTGCACCAATGATGCAGGAATGGTGGAGCCCACAATGGTCCATTGTTGGCTGGGGACGAGGTGATAACGAAGGGGGTACAAACAGTGAAATGAGCAAGAGGACTAGGGTGGGGGAGGGTAGGTTACTTGAAGTTAGAGAAATCAATATTCATGCTGCTGAATTGTAACCTGCCCAAGTGAAATATGAGGGGCTGTTCCTCCAATTTTACAAGCTGACTGGCTTGCCCTCTGGAAGAGACTGGGGGTGGGTCAGTCAATGAAAAGGCCAGAATGTGATCAGCATCAATCTTTTTAGTCATGCCGTCAGGGTTAGGATATGAGCCTGGTGCATGTTGGCTAAAAACCATAAACTCAGGACCTGTTCATCCTGCAACCCACCCTGACTAAGGATTCAGCCAACATTGACCAGGCCCATCACAAAATGATTCCCAGTTTCCATCTCTGCCTCGCACTCTCCCTGTGTCCAGCCATTCCCATTCATCCTCTCCATGTCTCAGATCTTTCTTTTCCCATTCTTTTATCCCTTTTGTCCCATTCTCGTGCCGTTCCCTCTCTCTCTCTCTAAGTCCCCCCTCTCTCGCCTCCTTCTCTCTCTGCTGTCCACCACGTTTGTGTAAACTCCTTCGTTCCTGGGTGTTCACGATCCCATTGGTGCAGGTTTCAAATCCGCGCCCTATTTAAGTTTGCAAAATAAATGGACACAAAGTGCTGGAGTAAGTGGACTAGGCGGCATCTCTGAAGGAATTGGCTTGATGATGTTTCAAGGGTCATCTATCCATGCCTCCAGAGAAACCCTGACCCTCTGAGTTGCTCCAATGCCCAGTACGGTTCTCCTCCTCGTGTGGCCTTTCTGAGGGTCATGAGATGGCCGACGAGGCTGACCCTGGAGCCACAGCCCTTGCTGCAGTGAGGGTATGAAGTCCTTGGCGCCTGCCTGGAAAGAGGCCCTTCAGCCCACTGAGTCCGTGCCAACCAGCGATTACCCCGTACACTAGCACCATCCTACACACACTTAGGTCAATGAACAAGTTTCACTGAACCCAATGAACCTACAAACCTGCGTGTGTTTGGAATGTGGGAGGAAACCGGAGCTCCCAGAGAAAACCCACGCAGTCACACAGGGAGAACGTGTAAACTCCGTACAGACAACACCCGTAGCCAGGATCGAACCGGGGTCTCTGGCAGAAACTCTACCTGCTGTGCCACCTTGCCGCCCTTAGATGTGGGTTAACTTTTGTGTCTCGGATATCACTTCTTCCCATCTTCCATCCCCCAAACTATTCTGCACCTTCCACCCAGAGAGTGGTGAATCTGTGGATTTTCACCCAGAGAGTTGTGAATCTGTGGATTTTCACCCAGAGAGTTGTGAATCTGTGGAATTCTCTGCCACAGAAGGCAGAGGATGTTTTCAAGAGAGAGTTAGATTTAGCTCTTAGGGCTAACGGAATCAGGGGATATGGGGAAAAAGCAGGAACAGGGTACTGATTTTGGATAATCAGCCATGATTATTTTTACACAGAGAGTGGTGAATCTGTGGAATTCTCTGCCACAGAAGGTCGTTGAGGCCACAGTTCATTGGCTATATTTAAGAGGGAGTTAGATGTGGCTCTTGTGGTGAAAGGGATCAGGGGGTATGGAGAGAAGGCAGGTACAGGATACTGAGTTGGATGATCACCCATGATCATATTGAATGGCGGTGCAGGCTCGAAGGGTCGAATGGCCTACTCCTGCACATGTTTTCTATGTTTCTATGTTTTCTATGATCATATTGCATCAATATGAAGGGCCGAATGGCCTATTCCTGCACATGTTTTGTATGTTTCTATCAGACGCAGGAGAACCGGAGGTGGAACAAGTGAGGGCAGAGGGACACAGCCGCTCAGTTTGGTGGCTGCTGCTCAGATGCGATGTTGCAGGTAGGGTTGAGGAGAGCTCCCAGCGTGGGCTGAATCTGCGGGGGGATTGCCAAGGGCACCTTCCTTGCCAAGGAGAAGTCTCTCCCAGGCCACCCAGGTCTGAATCAAGTGTTTGTGCGTATGTTTTTAAGTCACCAAAATTAAAAAAAAAGTACTTCAACACAAGCCAGGCCACTCCCTACAGACCAATGAAACTTATAACAAGTACAGAAACGGGTCCAAAACACACAGAATGGCAGGAACTGCCAGAGGACATTAACCAGAAAGTAACCTTTACCGAGAGAAAGACTCCAAGCATCACTCACCACATCCCCAAGTACTTTCAATTATGGTCATAGCTGTAATAGACTTTCAGCTTTAGAGACACAGCGTGTAGACAGGCCCCTAGGACCATCAAGTTCCCACAGACCAGCGATCACCCTGTACACTAACACTATCCCACTCAATAGGTGGCAATTTACAATTTTTACCAAAGCCAATTAACCTACAAAAGTGTACGCCTTTGTGTGGGGGGAAACCGGAACACCTAGAGAAAACCCATACAGGCCACGGGGAGAACGTACAAACTCCGTACAGACAGCGCTCATAGCCGGGATAAAACCCGGGCCTCTGGTGCTGTAACGCAGCGACTCTACCGCTGCGCCACCGTGCCGCCCTTAGAGGAAACAAAAAACATTTTTCTTCAAATGACTCCATTTCATGATGTCGTCTACCCGAGACTCACTCCTGATGGACGCAAGGAACCGCAGATCCGGAAATCTCGTGTAGAGTACAGGATGCTGGAGTAACTCAGCGGGCCGGGCACCATCTCTGGAGGACATGGATAGGCGACGTTTCGGATCGGGACCTTACGTCAGGTCCTGTGAGTCTGAAGAAGGGTCCCGACCCAAAACATCACGCATCCATGGCCTCCAGAGATGCTCCCTGACCCACTGAGTCACCCCAGCACCTTGTGTTCTAAGCAGGGATCTCCGATCCATTGATAAGGAGACAGGGTTACTAAAACTCCAACTTTGCCGAGAGTAATTTTTGTGGTCAGTATTATAAAAAAAAGTATGTGTTGCTTTTCCAAATGAGAGATTATTCTTCTGAATTTAAATTCCACAGCTCCCAGAGTGCGGTTTGAATTCAGGCCTCAACATCACTGCTCCGCTGAATCGCTACTATGTATATTTTATTTCCCTCTCCTTGCCTCCACTCACCTCATCAAGTATCTGAGGTGAAATCCACAAGATCCACAAGAGTTTGTTCATCTTGAGAAGGGGTGGTCTTTCAACATGCCCAGAGTGTGTGGGTGGACTGCAAAGGGAAGTCCAGAGGCCTGAGACCAACTACACTGGCCTTCATTGTGCTCTTCCTTTCCGTGGCTCTATTATCTGCAGTAAATATTGTTCCTTCATGTTTGTGTTTGTCAATCCTGCACCAAACACATAATCTCATCGTGTTTGCTTCAACTGGTGGGATCTCTGCCTCCGCAGTCAGGACCCGACTGATTAACAGGTAGACCTGGAGTAATTAATTAGACCTGGAGTAACTCAGCGGGTCAGGCAGCATCTCTGGAGAGAAGTTTCGGGTCGAGACCCTTCTTCAGACTGAAGAAATCTCACCCATTCCTGCTCTCCAGAGATGCTGCCTGGCCCGCTGAGTTTAGCTTAGTTTAGTTGAGTTTACCGATGCAGATTGAAGAAGGGTCTCGACCCGAAACAAGTTCAAGTTCAAATTCAAGTGAGTTCAAGTGAGTTTATTGTCATGTGTCCCTGTATAGGACAATGAAATTCTTGCTTTGCTTCAGCACACAGAACATAGTAGGCATTTACTACAAAACAGATCAATGTGTCCATATACCATGATATAAATATATACACACATATATATACACCTATCCTTCTTCAACCTGAAGAAGGGTCTCGACCAGAAATCTCACCCATTCCTGCTCTCCAGAGATGTTGCCTGGCCCGCTGAGTTACTCCAGCATTTTCTGTCTACCTTTGATTTAAAATCTGCACCTGCAGTTTTTTCCTGCACCCGGCTGATTAACATTGGGCCATC